>NW_027364848.1:0-168120 GCF_046119375.1 Phyllobates terribilis
ACGCTCTCCCCCTCAGACGCTCACCCCCTCAGACGCTCACCCCTTCAGACGCTCACCCCCTCAGACCCTCACCCCCTCAGACTCTCACCCCCTCAGATGCTCAGACCCTCACCCCCTCAGACTCTCACCCCCTCAACCCCTCAGACGCTCAACCCCTCAGATGCTTATCCCCTCAGACGCTCACCCCCTCACATGCTCACCCCCTCAGACTCTCACCCCCTCACATGCTCACCCCCTCAGACTCTCACCCCCTCAGACGATCAGACTCTCACCCCCTCAGACGATCAGACTCTCACCCCCTCAGACGATCAGACGCTCACCCCCACACCCCCTCAGATGCTCACATTCTCAACCCCTCAGACGCTCACCCCCTTACCCCATCAGACGCTCAGACTCTCACCCCCTCAGACGCTCACCCGCTCAGACGAACAGACTCTCACCCCCTCAGACGATCAGACTCTCATCCCCTCAGACGATCAGACTCTTACCCCCTCAGACGCTCACCCCCACACCCGCTCAGACGCTCACCCCCTCACTACCTCAGACCCTCACCCCCTCAGACGCTCACCCCCACACCCGCTCAGACGCTCACCCCCTCACTACCTCAGACCCTCACCCCCTCAGACGCTCACCCCCTCAGACGCTCACCCCCACACCCGATCAGACGCTCACCCCCTCACCACCTCAGACGCTCACCCCCTCACCACCTCAGACGCTCACCCCCTCACCACCTCAGACGCTCACCACCTCAGACGCTCACCCCCTCAGACGCTCAGACGCTCACCCCCTCAGACGCTCACCCCCTCAGACCCTCAGACGCTCACCCCCTCAGACCCTCAGACGCTCTCCCCCTCAGACGCTCACCCCCTCACCCCCTCTGACAGTCACCCCCTCAGACGCTCACTCCCTCACCCCCTCAGACGCTCACCCCCTCAGACGCTCATCCCCTCAATCCCTCATCCCCTCACCCCCTCAGACGCTCACCTGCTCACCCGCTCAGACGCTCACCCCCTCAGACGCTCACCCCCTCAGACACTCACCCCCTCACACCCTCACCCCCTCTCCCCCTCAGACGCTCACCCCCTCAGACTCTGACGCTCACCCCCTCAGATGCTCACCCCCCTCAGACGCTCAGACGCTCACCCCCTCTCCCCCTCAGACGCTCACCCCCTCTCCCCCTCAGACGCTCACCCCCTCAGACGCTCACCCCTTCACCCCCTCAGATGCTCACCCCCTCACACGCTCACCCCCTCAGACGCTCACCCCCTCAGATGAACAGACTCTCACCCCCTCAGACGAACAGACTCTCACCCCCTCAGACTTTCACCCCCTCAGACGCTTACCCGCTCACCCCCTCAGACGCTCACCCCTCACCCCCTCACCACCTCAGACGCTCACCCCCTCAGACGCTCATACGCTCACCCCCTCAGACGCTCATACGCTCACCCCCTCACCCCCGCAGACGCTCACCCCCTCTGACGCTCACCCCCTCTAACGCTCACCCCCACTGACGCTCACCCCCTCAGACGCTCACCCCCTCACCCACTCAGACGCTCACCCCCTCACCCACTCAGACGCTCACCCCCCTCAGACTCACAACGCTCACCCCCTCACCCCCTCTGACGCTCACCCCCTCTGACGCTCACCCCCACTGACGCTCACCCCCACTGACGCTCACCCCCACTGACGCTCACCCCCACTGACGCTCACCCCCTCTGACGCTCACCCCCTCAGACGCTCAGACGTTCACTCCCTCACCCCCTCAGACGCTCACCCGCTCACCCCCTCAGACGCTCAACCCCTCAGACCAGACGCTCACCCCCTCAGATCAGACGCTCACCCCCTCAGACGCTCACCCCCTCACCCCCTCAGACGCACACCCCCTCACTCTCTCTGACGCTCACCCCCTCAGACGCTCACCCCCTCAGACGCTCACCCCCTCACCCCCTCAGACGCTCACCCCCTCACCCCCTCAGACGCTCACCCCCTCACCCCCCTGACGCTCACCCCCTCTGACGCTCACTCCCTCACCCCCTCAGACGCTCACCCCCTCATCCCCTCTGACGCTCACCCCCTCACCCCCTCTGACGCTCACCCCCTCTGACGCTCACCCCCTCTGACGCTCACCCCCTCTGACGCTCACCCCCTCTGACGCTCTCCCCCTCTGACGCTCTCCCCCTCAGACGCTCACCCCCTCTGACTCTCACCCCCTCTGACGCTCACCCCCTCAGACACTCACCCCCTCAGATGCTCACCCCCTCAGATGCTCACCCCCTCAGATGCTCACCCCCTCAGACGCTCACCCCCTCACCCCCGCAGACGCTCACCCCCTCAACCCCTCAGACGCTCAACCCCTCAGATGCTCACCCCCTCAGACGCTCACCCCCTCACATGCTCACCCCCTCAGACTCTCACCCCCTCACATGCTCACCCCCTCAGACTCTCACCCCCTCAGACGATCAGACTCTCACCCCCTCAGACGATCAGACTCTCACCCCCTCAGACGATCAGACGCTCACCCCCACACCCCCTCAGATGCTCACACGCTCAACCCCTCAGACGCTCACCCCCTTACCCCATCAGACGCTCAGACTCTCACCCCCTCAGACGCTCACCCGCTCAGACGAACAGACTCTCACCCCCTCAGACGATCAGACTCTCATCCCCTCAGACGATCAGACTCTTACCCCCTCAGACGCTCACCCCCACACCCGCTCAGACGCTCACCCCCTCACTACCTCAGACCCTCACCCCCTCAGACGCTCACCCCCTCAGACGCTCACCCCCACACCCGATCAGACGCTCACCCCCTCACCACCTCAGACGCTCACCCCCTCACCACCTCAGACGCTCACCCCCTCAGACGCTCAGACGCTCACCCCCTCAGACCCTCAGACGCTCTCCCCCTCAGACGCTCACCCCCTCTGACACTCACCCCCTGAGACGCTCACTCCCTCACCCCCTCAGACGCTCACCCCCTCAGACGCTCATCCCCTCAATCCCTCATCCCCTCACCCCCTCAGACGCTCACCTGCTCACCCGCTCAGACGCTCACCCCCTCAGACGCTCACCCCCTCAGACTCTGACGCTCACCCCCTCAGATGCTCACCCCCCTCAGACGCTCACCCCCTCTCCCCCTCAGACGCTCACCCCCTCTCCCCCTCAGATGCTCACCCCCTCTCCCCCTCAGACGCTCACCCCCTCAGATGCTCACCCCCTCACACGCTCACCCCCTCAGACGCTCACCCCCTCAGATGAACAGACTCTCACCCCCTCAGACGAACAGACTCACCCCCTCAGACTTTCACCCCCTCAGACGCTTACCCGCTCACCCCCTCAGACGCTCACCCCTCACCCCCTCACCACCTCAGACGCTCACCCCCTCAGACGCTCATACGCTCACCCCCTCAGACGCTCATACGCTCACCCCCTCACCCCCGCAGACGCTCACCCCCTCTGACGCTCACCCCCTCTAACGCTCACCCCCACTGACGCTCACCCCCTCAGACGCTCACCCCCTCCACCCACTCAGACACTCACCCACTCAGACGCTCACCCCCTCACCCACTCAGACGCTCACCCCCCTCAGACTCACAACGCTCACCCCCTCACCCCCTCTGACGCTCACCCCCACTGACGCTCACCCCCTCAGACGCTCAGACGTTCACTCCCTCACCCCCTCAGACGCTCACCCCTTCAGACGCTCACCCGCTCACCCCCTCAGACGCTCAACCCCTCAGACCAGACGCTCACCCCCTCAGATCAGACGCTCACCCCCTCAGACGCTCACCCCCTCACCCCCTCAGATGCACACCCCCTCACCCTCTCTGACGCTCACCCCCTCTGACGCTCACCCCCTCAGACGCTCACCCCCTCAGACGCTCACCCCCTCACCCCCTCAGACGCTCACCCCCTCACCCCCCTGACGCTCACTCCCTCACCCCCTCAGACGCTCACCCCCTCAGATGCTCACCCCCTCTGACGCTCACCCCCTCATCCCCTCTGACGTTCACCCCCTCACCCCCTCTGACGCTCACCCCCTCTGACGCTCACCCCCTCTGACGCTCACCCCCTCTGACGCTCACCCCCTCTGACGCTCACCCCCTCAGACGCTCACCCCCTCACCCCCTCTGACGCTCACCCCCTCTGACGCTCACCCCCTCTGACGCTCACTCCCTCACCCCCTCTGATGCTCACCCCCTCAGACGCTCACCCCCTCACCCCCCTGACGCTCACCCCCTCAGACACTCAACCCCTGAGACGCTCACCCCCTCTGACTCTCACCCCATCAGATGCTCACCCCCTCACCCCATCAGACGCTCACCCCCTCTGACGCTCAGACGGTCACCCCCTCTGACGCTCAGACGGTTACCCCCGCAGACACTCAGACTCTCACCCCCTCAGACGCTCACCCCCTCAGACGCTCACCCCCTCAGACGCTCACCCCCTCAGACGCTCACCCCTTCAGACGCTCACCCCCTCAGACGCTCACACGCTCACGCCCTCAGACACTCACCCCCTCTCCCCCTCTCCCGCTCACCCCCTCTCCCACTCACCCGCTCAGACGCTCACCCCCTCAGACACTCAGACGCTCACCTTCTCAGACGCTCACCTTCTCAGACGCTCACCTTCTCAGACGCTCACCTTCTCAGACGCTCACCGCCTCAGACGCTCACTCCCTCAGACGCTCACCCCCTCACACGCTCACCCCCTCACCCCTTCAGACGCTCAGACTCTCACCCCCTCAGACGCTCACCCGCTCAGACGCTCAAGCCCTCAGACGAACAGACTCTCACCCCCTCAGACGCTTACCCGCTCACCCCCTCAGATGCTCACCCCTCACCCCCTCACCACCTCAGACGCTCATACACTCACCCCCTCAGACGCTCACCCACTCTGAAGCTCACCCCCTATGACGCTCACCCCCTCTGACGCCCACCCCCACTGACGCTCACCCCCTCTGACGCTCACCCCTACTGAAGCTCACCCCCACGGACGCTCACCCCCTCTGACGCTCACCCGCTCACCCCCTCAGACGCTCACCCCCTCAGACACTCAACCTCTGAGACGCTCACCCCCTCTGACTCTCACCCCATCAGATGCTCACCCCCTCACCCCATCAGACGCTCACCCCCTCTGACGCTCAGACGGTCACCCCCTCTGACGCTCAGACGGTCACCCCCTCTGACGCTCAGACGGTCACCCCCTCTGACGCTCAGACGGTCACCCCCTCTGACGCTCAGACGGTCACCCCCTCTGACGCTCAGACGGTCACCCCCTCAGACAGACGCTCACCCCCTCAGACAGACGCTCACCCCCTCAGACGCTCACCGCCTCAGACGCTCACCGCCTCAGACGCTCACCGCCTCAGACGCTCACCGCCTCACCCGCTCAGACGCTCACCCCATAAGACGCTCACACCTTGAGTCTCTCAAACGCTCACCCCCTCAGACGCTCACCCCCTCAGACGCTCACCCCCTCAGACGCTCACACGCTCATGCCCTCAGACACTCACCCCCTCTCCCCCTCACCCGCTCACCCCCTCTCTCGCTCATCCCCTCTCTCGCTCATCCCCTCTCTCGCTCACCCCCTCAGACGCTCACCCCCTCAGACGCTCACCCCCTCAGACGCTCACCCCCTCAGACACTCAGACGCTCACCTTCTCAGAAGCTCACCTTCTCAGACGCTCACCTTCTCAGACGCTCACCGCCTCACACGCTCAGACGCTCACACCCTAAGACACTCACCCCTTGAGTTTCTCAAACGCTCACCCCCTCAGACGCTCACCCCCTCAGACGCTCACCCCTTCAGATGCTCACCCCCTCAGACGCTCACCCCCTCTCTCCCTCAGACTCTCACCCCCTCAGACACTCACCCCCTCTCTCCCTCAGACGCTCACCCCCTCAGACACTCACCCCCTCTCTCCCTCAGACGCTCACCCCCTCAGACGCTCAACCCCTCAGACGCTCACCCCCTCACCCCCTCTGACGCTCACTCCCTCACCCCCTCAGACGCTCACCCCCTCAGACGCTCACCCCCTCTGACGCTCACCCCCTCACCCCCTCTGACGCTCACCCCCTCACCCCCTCTGACGCTCACCCCCTCACCCCCTCAGACGCTCTCCCCCTCAGACGCTCTCCCCCTCAGACGCTCTCCCCCTCAGACGCTCTCCCCCTCAGACGCTCACCCCCTCAGACGCTCACCCCTTCAGACGCTCACCCCCTCAGACCCTCTCCCCCTCAGACTCTCACCCCCTCAGATGCTCAGACCCTCACCCCCTCAGACTCTCACCCCCTCAACCCCTCAGACGCTCAACCCCTCAGATGCTTATCCCCTCAGACGCTCACCCCCTCACATGCTCACCCCCTCAGACTCTCACCCCCTCACATGCTCACCCCCTCAGACTCTCACCCCCTCAGACGATCAGACTCTCACCCCCTCAGACGATCAGACTCTCACCCACTCAGACGATCAGACGCTCACCCCCACACCCCCTCAGATGCTCACATTCTCAACCCCTCAGACGCTCACCCCCTTACCCCATCAGACGCTCAGACTCTCACCCCCTCAGACGCTCACCCGCTCAGACGAACAGACTCTCACCCCCTCAGACGATCAGACTCTCATCCCCTCAGACGATCAGACTCTTACCCCCTCAGACGCTCACCCCCACACCCGCTCAGACGCTCACCCCCTCACTACCTCAGACCCTCACCCCCTCAGACGCTCACCCCCACACCCGCTCAGACGCTCACCCCCTCACTACCTCAGACCCTCACCCCCTCAGACGCTCACCCCCTCAGACGCTCACCCCCTCACCACCTCAGACGCTCACCCCCTCACCACCTCAGACGCTCACCCCCTCACCACCTCAGACGCTCACCACCTCAGACGCTCACCCCCTCAGACGCTCAGACGCTCACCCCCTCAGACGCTCACCCCCTCAGACCCTCAGACGCTCTCCCCCTCACCCCCTCTGACAGTCACCCCCTCAGACGCTCAGACGCTCATCCCCTCAATCCCTCATCCCCTCACCCCCTCAGACGCTCACCTGCTCACCCGCTCAGACGCTCACCCCCTCAGACACTCACCCCCTCACACCCTCACCCCCTCTCCCCCTCAGACGCTCACCCCCTCAGACTCTTACGCTCACCCCCTCAGATGCTCACCCCCCTCAGACGCTCACCCCCTCTCCCCCTCAGACGCTCACCCCCTCTCCCCCTCAGACGCTCACCCCCTCAGACGCTCACCCCTTCACCCCCTCAGATGCTCACCCCCTCACACGCTCACCCCCTCAGACGCTCACCCCCTCAGATGAACAGACTCTCACTCCCTCAGACGAACAGACTCTCACCCCCTCAGACTTTCACCCCCTCAGACGCTTACCCGCTCACCCCCTCAGACGCTCACCCCTCACCCCCTCACCACCTCAGACGCTCACCCCCTCAGACGCTCATACGCTCACCCCCTCAGACGCTCATACGCTCACCCCCTCACCCCCGCAGACGCTCACCCCCTCTGACGCTCACCCCCTCTAACGCTCACCCCCACTGACGCTCACCCCCTCACCCACTCAGACGCTCACCCCCTCACCCACTCAGACGCTCACCCCCCTCAGACTCACAACGCTCACCCCCTCACCCCCTCTGACGCTCACCCCCTCTGACGCTCACCCCCACTGACGCTCACCCCCACTGACGCTCACCCCCACTGACGCTCACCCCCTCTGACGCTCACCCCCTCAGACGCTCAGACGTTCACTCCCTCACCCCCTCAGACGCTCACCCCTTCAGACGCTCACCCGCTCACCCCCTCAGACGCTCAACCCCTCAGACCAGACGCTCACCCCCTCAGATCAGACGCTCACCCCCTCAGACGCTCACCCCCTCACCCCCTCAGACGCACACCCCCTCACTCTCTCTGACGCTCACCCCCTCAGACGCTCACCCCCTCAGACGCTCACCCCCTCACCCCCTCAGACGCTCACCCCCTCAGACGCTCACCCCCTCACCCCCCTGACGCTCACCCCCTCTGACGCTCACTCCCTCACCCCCTCAGACGCTCACCCCCTCACCCCCTCTGACGCTCACCCCCTCTGACGCTCACCCCCTCTGACGCTCACCCCCTCTGACGCTCTCCCCCTCTGACGCTCACCCCCTCTGACGCTCACCCCCTCTGACGCTCACCCCCTCAGACGCTCACCCCTTCACCCCCTCTGACGCTCACCCCCTCTGACGCTCACCGCCTCTGACGCTCACCCCCTCTGACGCTCACCCCCTCTGACGCTCACCCCCTCAGACGCTCACCCCCTCACCCCCTCTGACTCTCACCCCCTCTGACGCTCACCCCCTCTGACGCTCACCCCCTCAGACTCTCACCCCCTCAGACACTCACCCCCTCAGATGCTCACCCCCTCAGACGCTCACCCCCTCACCCCCGCAGACGCTCACCCCCTCAACCCCTCAGACGCTCACCCCCTCACATGCTCACCCCCTCAGACGCTCACCCCCTCACATGCTCACCCCCTCAGACTCTCACCCCCTCACATGCTCACCCCCTCAGACTCTCACCCCCTCAGACGATCAGACTCTCACCCCCTCAGACGATCAGACGCTCACCCCCACACCCCCTCAGATGCTCACACGCTCAACCCCTCAGACGCTCACCCCCTTACCCCATCAGACGCTCAGACTCTCACCCCCTCAGACGCTCACCCGCTCAGACGAACAGACTCTCACCCCCTCAGACGATCAGACTCTCATCCCCTCAGACGATCAGACTCTTACCCCCTCAGACGCTCACCCCCACACCCGCTCAGACGCTCACCCCCTCACTACCTCAGACCCTCACCCCCTCAGACGCTCACCCCCTCAGACGCTCACCCCCACACCCGATCAGACGCTCACCCCCTCACCACCTCAGACGCTCACCCCCTCACCACCTCAGACGCTCACCACCTCAGACGCTCACCCCCTCAGACGCTCAGACGCTCATCCCCTCAGACCCTCAGACGCTCTCCCCCTCAGACGCTCACCCCCTCTGACACTCACCCCCTCAGACGCTCACTCCCTCACCCCCTCAGACGCTCACCCCCTCAATCCCTCATCCCCTCACCCCCTCAGACGCTCACCTGCTCACCCGCTCAGACGCTCACCCCCTCTGACGCTCACCCCCACTGACGCTTACCCCCACTGACGCTCACCCCCTCAGACGCTCAGACGTTCACTCCCTCACCCCCTCAGACGCTCACCCCTTCAGACGCTCACCCGCTCACCCCCTCAGACGCTCAACCCCTCAGACCAGACGCTCACCCCCTCAGATCAGACGCTCACCCCCTCAGACTCTGACGCTCACCCCCTCAGATGCTCACCCCCCTCAGACGCTCACCCCCTCTCCCCCTCAGACGCTCACCCCCTCTCCCCCTCAGACGCTCACCCCCTCAGACGCTCACCCCTTCACCCCCTCAGATGCTCACCCCCTCACACGCTCACCCCCTCAGACGCTCACCCCCTCAGATGAACAGACTCTCACCCCCTCAGACGAACAGACTCACCCCCTCAGACTTTCACCCCCTCAGACGCTTACCCGCTCACCCCCTCAGACGCTCACCCCTCACCCCCTCACCACCTCAGACGCTCACCCCCTCAGACGCTCATACGCTCACCCCCTCAGACGCTCATACGCTCACCCCCTCAGACGCTCATACGCTCACCCCCTCACCCCCGCAGACGCTCACCCCCTCTGACGCTCACCCCCTCTAACGCTCACCCCCACTGACGCTCACCCCCTCAGACGCTCACCCCCTCCACCCACTCAGACACTCACCCACTCAGACGCTCACTCCCTCACCCACTCAGACGCTCACCCCCTCACCCACTCAGACGCTCACCCCCCTCAGACTCACAACGCTCACCCCCTCACCCCCTCTGACGCTCACCCCCTCTGAAGCTCACCCCCTCTGACGCTCACCCCCACTGACGCTTACCCCCACTGACGCTCACCCCCTCAGACGCTCAGACGTTCACTCCCTCACCCCCTCAGACGCTCACCCCTTCAGACGCTCACCCGCTCACCCCCTCAGACGCTCAACCCCTCAGACCAGACGCTCACCCCCTCAGATCAGACGCTCACCCCCTCAGACGCTCACCCCCTCACCCCCTCAGACGCACACCCCCTCACCCTCTCTGACGCTCACCCCCTCTGATGCTCACCCCCTCAGACGCTCACCCCCTCAGACGCTCACCCCCTCACCCCCTCAGACGCTCACCCCCTCACCCCCCTGACGCTCACCCCCTCTGACGCTCACTCCCTCACCCCCTCAGACGCTCACCCCCTCAGATGCTCACCCCCTCTGACGCTCACCCCCTCATCCCCTCTGACGCTCACCCCCTCACCCCCTCTGACGCTCACCCCCTCTGACGCTCACCCCCTCTGACGCTCACCCCCTCTGACGCTCACCCCCTCAGACGCTCAACCCCTCACCCCCTCTGACGCTCACCGCCTCTGACGCTCACCCCCTCAGACGCTCACCTCCTCACCCCCTCTGACGCTCACCCCCTCTGACGCTCACCCCCTCAGATGCTCACCCCCTCAGACGCTCACCCCCTCACCCCCTCTGACGCTCACCCCCTCTGACGCTCACCCCCTCTAACGCTCACCCCCACTGACGCTCACCCCCTCCACCCACTCAGACACTCACCCCCTCACCCACTCAGACGCTCACCCCCTCACCCACTCAGACGCTCACCCCCTCACCCACTCAGACGCTCACCCCCCTCACCCCCTCTGACGCTCACCCCCTCTGACGCTCACCCCCTCAGACGCTCAGACGTTCACTCCCTCACCCCCTCAGACGCTCACCCGCTCACCCCCTCAGCCGCTCACCCCCTCAGACGCTCAACCCCTCAGACCAGACGCTCACCCCCTCAGATCAGACGCTCACTCCCTCAGACGCACACCCCCTCACCCCCTCAGACGCTCACCCCCTCACCCCCTCAGACGCTCACCCCCTCACCCCCTCTGACGCTCACCCCCTCTGACGCTCACCCCCTCTGACGCTCACCCCCTCTGACGCTCACCCCCTCAGACGCTCACCCCCTCAGACGCTCACCCCCTCACCCCCTCAGATGCTCACCCCCTCACCCCCCTGACGCTCACCCCCTCTGACGCTCACCCCCTCTGACGCTCACGCCCTCTGACGCTCACGCCCTCAGACTCTCACTCCCTCACCCCCTCAGATGCTCACCCCCTCAGATGCTCATCCCCTCTGACGCTCACCCCCTCATCCCCTCTGACGCTCACCCCCTCACCCCCTCTGACGCTCACCCCCTCTGACGCTCACCCCCTCACCCCCTCTGACGCTCACCCCCTCACCCCCTCTGACGCTCACCCCCTCACCCCCTCTGACGCTCACCCCCTCTGACGCTCACCCCCTCTGACGCTCACCCCCTCACCCCCTCTGACGCTCACCCCCTCACCCCCTCTGACGCTCACGCCCTCAGACTCTCACTCCCTCACCCCCTCAGACACTCACCCCCTCAGATGCTCACCCCCTCAGACGCTCACCCCCTCACCCCCTCTGACGCTCACCCGCTCACCCCCTCTGACGCTCACCCCCTCTGACGCTCACCCCCTCTGACGCTCACCCCCTCTGACGCTCACCCCCTCAGATGCTCACCCCCTCTCTCCCTCAGACGCTCACCCCCACTCTCCCTCACCCCCTCAGACGCTCACCCCCTCAGACGCTCACCCCCTCAGACGCTCACCCCCTCAGACGCTCACCCCCTCAGACGCTCACCCCCTCAGACGCTCACCCCCTCAGAAGCTCACCCCTTCAGACGCTCAACCCCTCAGACGCTCACCCCCTCAGATGCTCACCCCTCATCCGCTCAGACGCTCACCCCCTCACCACCTCAGACGCTCACCCCCTCACCCACTCAGACGCTCACCCCCTCACCCCCTCAGACGCTCACCCCCTTAGACGCTCACCCCCTCTGACGCTCACCCCCTCACGCCCTCTGACGCTCGCCCCCTCTGACGCTCGCCCCCTCTGACGCTCAACCCCTCACCCCCTCAGACGCTCACCCCCTCAGACGCTCACCCCCTCAGACGCTCACCCCCTCAGACGCTCACCCCCTCAGACGCTCACCCCCTCAGACGTTCACCCCCTCAGACGTTCACCCCCTCAGACGCTCACCCCCTCAGACGCTCACCCCCTCAGACGCTCACCCCCTCAGACGCTCACCCCCTCAGACGCTCAACCCCTCAGACGCTCACCCCATCAGATGCTCACCCCCTCAGACGCTCAGACTCTCACCCCCTCAGATGCTCAGACGCTCACCCCCTCTGACGCTCACCCCCTCTGACGCTCAACCCCTCTGACGCTCAACCCCTCTGACGCTCACGCCCTCTGACGCTCACGCCCTCAGACGCTCACGCCCTCAGACGCTCACCCCCTCAGACGCTCAGCCCCTCAGACGCTCAGACGCTCACCCCCTCAGACGCTCACCCCCTCAGACGCTCACCCCCTCAGACGCTCACCCCCTCAGATGCTCAGACGCTCACCCCCTCAACCACTCAGACGCTCACCCCTTCACCCCCTCAGACGCTCGCCCCCTCAGACGCTCACCCCCTCTCCCCCTCAGACGCTCACCCCCTCTCCCCCTCAGACGCTCACCCCCTCAGACGCTCACCCCTTCACCCCCTCAGATGCTCACCCCCTCACACGCTCACCCCTTCAGACGCTCAGACTCTCACCCCCTCAGACGCTCACCCGCTCAGATGCTCACCCCCTCAGACGAACAGACTCTCACCCCCTCTGACGCTCAGACTCTCACCCCCTCTGACGCTCAGACTCTCACCCCCTCTGACGCTCAGACTCTCACCCCCTCTGACGCTCACCCCCTCTGACGCTCACCCCCTCAGACCCTCACCCCCTCTGACGCTCACCCCCTCAGACCCTCACCCCCTCAGACGCTCAGACGTTCACTCCCTCACCCCCTCAGACGCTCACCCGGTCACCCCCTCAAACGCTCACCCCCTCAAACGCTCACCCGCTCACCCCCTCAGACGCTCACCCCCTCAGACGCTCACCCCCTCAGACACTCAGACGCTCACCCCCTCAGACACTCAACCCCTGAGACGCTCACCCCCTCTGACTCTCACCCCATCAGATGCTCACCCCCTCACCCCATCAGACTCTCATCCCCTCAGACGCTCACCTTCTCAGACGCTCACCTTCTCAGACGCTCACCGCCTCAGACGCTCACCCCCTCAGACGCTCACCCCCTCAGACGCTCACCCCCTCAGACGCTCAACCCCTCAGACGCTCACACGCTCACCCCCTCTCCCGCTCACCCCCTCTCCCGCTCACCCGCTCAGACGCTCACCCCCTCAGACGCTCACACCCTCAGACACTCAGACGCTCACCTTCTCAGACGCTCACCTTCTCAGACGCTCACCTTCTCAGACGCTCACCTTCTCAGACGTTCACCGCCTCAGACGCTCACTCCCTCAGAAGCTCACCCCCTCACACGCTCACCCCCTCACCCCTTCAGACGCTCAGACTCTCACCCCCTCAGACGCTCACCCGCTCAAGCCCTCAGACGAACAGACTCTCACCCCCTCAGACTTTCACCCCCTCAGACGCTTACCCGCTCACCCCCTCAGACGCTCACCCCTCACCCCCTCACCACCTCAGACGCTCACCCCCTCACCACCTCAGACGCTCACCCCCTCACCCCCTCAGACGCTCATACACTCACCCCCTCTGACGCTCACCCCCTCTGACGCTCACCCCCACTGACGCTCACCCCCTCTGACGCTCACCCCCACTGACGCTCACCCCCACTGACGCTCACCCCCACTGACGCTCACCCCCTCTGACGCTCACCCGCTCACCCCCTCAGACGCTCACCCCCTCAGACGCTCACCCCCTCAGACGCTCACCCCCTCAGACGCTCAGACGCTCACCCCCTCAGACACTCAACCCCTGAGACGCTCACCCCCTCTGACTCTCACCCCATCAGATGCTCACCCCCTCACCCCATCAGACGCTCACCCTCTCTGACGCTCAGACGGTCACCCCCTCTGACGCTCAGACGGTCACCCCCTCTGACGCTCAGACGGTCACCCCCTCTGACGCTCAGACGGTCACCCCCTCTGACGCTCAGACGGTCACCCCCTCTGACGCTCAGACGGTCACCCCCTCTGACGCTCAGACGGTCACCCCCTCTGACGCTCAGACGGTCACCCCCTCTGACGCTCAGACGGTCACCCCCTCTGACGCTCAGACGGTCACCCCCTCTGACGCTCAGACGGTCACCCCCTCTGACGCTCAGACTCTCACCCCCTCTGACGCTCAGACTCTCACCCCCTCTGACGCTCAGACTCTCACCCCCTCTGACGCTCAGACTCTCACCCCCTCTGACGCTCAGACTCTCACCCCCTCTGACGCTCAGACGCTCACCCCCTCTCCCCCTCAGACGCTCACCCCCTCTCCCCCTCAGACGCTCACCCCCTCAGACGCTCACCCCTTCACCCCCTCAGATGCTCACCCCCTCACACGCTCACCCCTTCAGACGCTCAGACTCTCACCCCCTCAGACGCTCACCCGCTCAGATGCTCACCCCCTCAGACGAACAGACTCTCACCCCCTCTGACGCTCAGACTCTCACCCCCTCTGACGCTCAGACTCTCACCCCCTCTGACGCTCAGACTCTCACCCCCTCTGACGCTCACCCCCTCTGACGCTCACCCCCTCAGACCCTCACCCCCTCTGACGCTCACCCCCTCAGACCCTCACCCCCTCAGACGTTCACTCCCTCACCCCCTCAGACGCTCACCCGGTCACCCCCTCAAACGCTCACCCCCTCAAACGCTCACCCGCTCACCCGCTCACCCCCTCAGACGCTCACCCCCTCAGACACTCAGACGCTCACCCCCTCAGACACTCACCCCCTCTGACTCTCACCCCATCAGATGCTCACCCCCTCACCCCATCAGACTCTCATCCCCTCAGACGCTCACCTTCTCAGACGCTCACCTTCTCAGACGCTCACCTTCTCAGACGCTCACCGCCTCAGACGCTCACCGCCTCAGACGCTCACCCCCTCAGACGCTCACCCCCTCAGACGCTCAACCCCTCAGACGCTCACACGCTCACCCCCTCTCCCGCTCACCCCCTCTCCCGCTCACCCGCTCAGACGCTCACCCCCTCAGACGCTCACACCCTCAGACACTCAGACGCTCACCTTCTCAGACGCTCACCTTCTCAGACGCTCACCTTCTCAGACGCTCACCTTCTCAGACGTTCACCGCCTCAGACGCTCACTCCCTCAGAAGCTCACCCCCTCACACGCTCACCCCCTCACCCCTTCAGACGCTCAGACTCTCACCCCCTCAGACGCTCACCCGCTCAAGCCCTCAGACGAACAGACTCTCACCCCCTCAGACTTTCACCCCCTCAGACGCTTACCCGCTCACCCCCTCAGACGCTCACCCCTCACCCCCTCACCACCTCAGACGCTCACCCCCTCACCACCTCAGACGCTCACCCCCTCACCCCCTCAGACGCTCATACACTCACCCCCTCTGACGCTCACCCCCTCTGACGCTCACCCCCACTGACGCTCACCCCCACTGACGCTCACCCCCACTGACGCTCACCCCCACTGACGCTCACCCCCTCTGACGCTCACCCGCTCACCCCCTCAGACGCTCACCCCCTCAGACGCTCACCCCCTCAGACGCTCACCCCCTCAGACGCTCAGACGCTCACCCCCTCAGACACTCAACCCCTGAGACGCTCACCCCCTCTGACTCTCACCCCATCAGATGCTCACCCCCTCACCCCATCAGACGCTCACCCCCTCTGACGCTCAGACGGTCACCCCCTCTGACGCTCAGACGGTCACCACCTCTGACGCTCAGACGGTCACCCCCTCTGACGCTCAGACGGTCACCCCCTCTGACGCTCAGACGGTCACCCCCTCTGACGCTCAGACGGTCACCCCCTCTGACGCTCAGACGGTCACCCCCTCTGACGCTCAGACGGTCACCCCCTCTGACGCTCAGACGGTCACCCCCTCTGACGCTCAGACGGTCACCCCCTCTGACGCTCAGACGGTCACCCCCTCTGACGCTCAGACGGTCACCCCCTCTGACGCTCAGACGGTCACCCCCTCTGACGCTCAGACGGTCACCCCCTCTGACGCTCAGACGGTCACCCCCTCTGACGCTCAGACGGTCACCCCCTCTGACGCTCAGACGGTCACCCCCTCTGACGCTCAGACGGTCACCCCCTCTGACGCTCAGACTCTCACCCCCTCTGACGCTCAGACTCTCACCCCCTCTGACGCTCAGACTCTCACCCCCTCTGACGCTCAGACTCTCACCCCCTCTGACGCTCAGACTCTCACCCCCTCTGACGCTCAGACTCTCACCCCCTCTGACGCTCAGACTCTCACCCCCTCTGACGCTCAGACTCTCACCCCCTCTGACGCTCAGACTCTCACCCCCTCTGACGCTCAGACTCTCACCCCCTCTGACGCTCAGACTCTCACCCCCTCAAACGCCTCAGACGCTCACCGCCTCAGACGCTCACCGCCTCAGACGCTCACCGCCTCAGACGCTCACCCCCTCACCCGCTCAGACGCTTACCCCATAAGACGCTCACCCCTTGAGTCTCTCAATCGCTCACCCCCTCAGACGCTCACCCCCTCAGACGCTCACCCCCTCAGACGCTCACCCCCTCAGACGCTCACCCCCTCAGACGCTCACCCCCTCAGACGCTCACCCCCTCAGACGCTCACACGCTCACGCCCTCAGCCACTCACCCCCTCTCCCCCTCACCCGCTCACCCCCTCTCCCGCTCATCCCCTCTCCCGCTCACCCCCTCAGACGCTCACCCCCTCAGACACTCAGACGCTCACCTTCTCAGACGCTCACCTTCTCAGACGCTCACCTTCTCAGACGCTCACCGCCTCAGACGCTCACCCCCTCAGACGCTCACACGCTCACGCCCTCAGACACTCACCCCCTCTCCCGCTCACCCGCTCAGACGCTCACCCCCTCAGACGCTCACACCCTCAGACACTCAGACGCTCACCTTCTCAGACGCTCACCTTCTCAGACGCTCACCTTCTCAGACGCTCACCTTCTCAGACGCTCACCGCCTCAGACGCTCACTCCCTCAGAAGCTCACCCCCTCACACGCTCACCCCCTCACCCCTTCAGACGCTCAGACTCTCACCCCCTCAGACGCTCACCCGCTCAAGCCCTCAGACGAACAGACTCTCACCCCCTCAGACTTTCACCCCCTCAGACGCTTACCCGCTCACCCCCTCAGACGCTCACCCCTCACCCCCTCACCACCTCAGACGCTCACCCCCTCACCACCTCAGACGCTCACCCCCTCACCCCCTCAGACGCTCATACACTCACCCCCTCTGACGCTCACCCCCTCTGACGCTCACCCCCTCTGACGCTCACCCCCACTGACGCTCACCCCCACTGACGCTCACCCCCACTGACGCTCACCCCCTCTGACGCTCACCCGCTCACCCCCTCAGACGCTCACCCCCTCAGACGCTCACCCCCTCAGACGCTCACCCCCTCAGACGCTCAGACGCTCACCCCCTCAGACACTCAACCCCTGAGACGCTCACCCCCTCTGACTCTCACCCCATCAGATGCTCACCCCCTCACCCCATCAGACGCTCACCCCCTCTGACGCTCAGACGGTCACCCCCTCTGACGCTCAGACGGTCACCCCCTCTGACGCTCAGACGGTCACCCCCTCTGACGCTCAGACGGTCACCCCCTCTGACGCTCAGACGGTCACCCCCTCTGACGCTCAGACGGTCACCCCCTCTGACGCTCAGACGGTCACCCCCTCTGACGCTCAGACGGTCACCCCCTCTGACGCTCAGACGGTCACCCCCTCTGACGCTCAGACGGTCACCCCTTCTGACGCTCAGACTCTCACCCCCTCTGACGCTCAGACTCTCACCCCCTCTGACGCTCAGACTCTCACCCCCTCTGACGCTCAGACTCTCACCCCCTCAGACGCTCACCGCCTCAGACGCTCACCGCCTCAGACGCTCACCCCCTCACCCGCTCAGACGCTTACCCCATAAGACGCTCACCCCTTGAGTCTCTCAAACGCTCACCCCCTCAGACGCTCACCCCCTCAGACGCTCACCCCCTCAGACGCTCACCCCCTCAGACGCTCACACGCTCACGCCCTCAGCCACTCACCCCCTCTCCCCCTCACCCGCTCACCCCCTCTCCCGCTCATCCCCTCTCCCGCTCACCCCCTCAGACGCTCACCCCCTCAGACACTCAGACGCTCACCTTCTCAGACGCTCACCTTCTCAGACGCTCACCGCCTCAGACGCTCAGACGCTCACACCCTAAGACACTCACCCCTTGAGTCTCTCAAACGCTCACCCCCTCAGACGCTCACCCCCTCAGACACTCAGACGCTCACCTTCTCAGACGCTCACCTTCTCAGACGCTCACCTTCTCAGACGCTCACCTTCTCAGACGCTCACCTTCTCAGACGCTCACCTTCTCAGACGCTCACCGCCTCAGACGCTCACCGCCTCAGACGCTCAGACGCTCACCCCCTCAGACGCTCACCCCCTCAGACGCTCACCCCCTCAGATGCTCACCCCCTCACCCCTCAGACGCTCACCCCCTCAGACACTCACCCCCTCTCTCCCTCAGACGCTCACCCCCTCAGACACCCCCTCTCTCCCTCAGACGCTCACCCCCTCAGACACTCACCCCTCACCCCCTCTGACGCTCACCCCCTCACCCCCTCTGACGCTCACCCCCTCACCCCCTCTGACGCTCACGCCCTCAGACGCTCACCCCCTCACCCCCTCTAACGCTCACCCCCTCTGACGCTCACCCCCTCTGACGCTCACCCCCTCAGACTCTCACCCCCTCACCCCCTCAGACGCTCACCCCCTCACCCCCTCACCCCCTCAGACGCTCACACCCTCAGACGCTCACCCCCTCACCCCCTCAGACGCTCACCCCCTCACCCCCTCAGACGCTCACCCCCTCAGACGCTCACCCCCTCACACCCTCTGACGCTCACCCCCTCACCCCCTCTGACGCTCACCCCCTCAGACGCTCACCCCCTCAGACGCTCACCCCCTCAGATGCTCACCCCCTCAGATGCTCACCCCCTCAGACGCTCACCCCCTCAGACGCTCACTCCCTCACCCCCTCAGACGCTCACCCCCTCAGACTCTCACCCCCTCACCCCCTCTGACGCTCACCCCCTCAGCCCCTCTGACGCTCACCCCCTCACCCCCTCTGACGCTCACCCCCTCTGACGCTCACCCCCTCTGACGCTCACCCCCTCTGACTCTCTCCCCCTCTGACTCTCTCCCCCTCAGAGGGGGAGAGCGTCTGAGGGGGAGAGCGTCTGAGGGGGAGAGAGTCAGAGGGGGAGAGAGTCAGAGGGGGTGAGCGTCAGAGGGGGTGAGCGTCAGAGGGGGTGAGGGGGTGAGCGTCAGAGGGGCTGAGGGGGTGAGCGTCAGAGGGGGTGAGGGGGTGAGAGTCTGAGGGGGTGAGCGTCTGAGGGGGTGAGGGAGTGAGCGTCTGAGGGGGTGAGCGTCTGAGGGGGTGAGCATCTGAGGGGGTGAGCATCTGAGGGGGTGAGCGTCTGAGGGGGTGAGCGTCAGAGGGGGTGAGGGGGTGAGCGTCTGAGGGGGTGAGGGGGTGAGCGTCTGAGGGGGTGAGGGGGTGAGCGTCTGAGGGTGTGAGCGTCTGAGGGGGTGAGGGGGTGAGGGGGTGAGCGTCTGAGGGGGTGAGGGGGTGAGAGTCTGAGGGGGTGAGCGTCAGAGGGGGTGAGCGTCAGAGGGGGTGAGCGTTAGAGGGGGTGAGCGTTAGAGGGGGTGAGCGTTAGAGGGGGTGAGGGGGTGAGCGTCTGAGGGCGTGAGCGTCAGAGGGGGTGAGGGGGTGAGCGTCAGAGGGGGTGAGCGTCTGAGGGGGAGAGCGTCTGAGGGGGAGAGCGTCTGACGCTCACCCCCTCAGACGCTCACTCCCTCACCCCCTCAGACGCTCACCCCCTCAGACGCTCACCCCCTCAGACGCTCACTCCCTCACCCCCTCAGACGCTCACCCCCTCAGACGCTCACCCCCTCACCCCCTCTGACGCTCACCCCCTCAGCCCCTTTGACGCTCACCCCCTCACCCCCTCTGACGCTCACCCCCTCTGACGCTCTCCCCCTCTGACGCTCTCCCCCTCTGACGCTCTCCCCCTCTGACGCTCTCCCCCTCAGACGCTCACCCCCTCAGACGCTCACCCCCTCAGACGCTCACCCCCTCAGACGCTCACCCCCTCAGACGCTCACCCCCTCAGATGCTCAGACCCTCACCCCCTCAGACTCTCACCCCCTCAGATGCTCAGACCCTCACCCCCTCAGACTCTCACCCCCTCAACCCCTCAGACGCTCAACCCCTCAGATGCTCACCCCCTCAGACGCTCACCCCCTCACATGCTCACCCCCTCAGACTCTCACCCCCTCACATGCTCACCCCCTCAGACTCTGACGCTCACCCCCTCAGATGCTCACCCCCCTCAGACGCTCACCCCTTCAGACCCTCACCCCCTCAGACGCTCACCCCCTCTCCCCCTCAGACGCTCACCCCCTCTCCCACTCAGACGCTCACCCCCTCAGACGCTCACCCCTTCACCCCCTCAGACGCTCACCCCTTCACCCCCTCAGATGCTCACCCCCTCACACGCACACCCCCTCAGACGCTCACCCCCTCAGATGAACAGACTCTCACCCCCTCAGACGAACAGACTCTCACCCCCTCAGACTTTAACCCCCTCAGACGCTTACCCGCTCACCCCCTCAGACGCTCACCCCTCACCCCCTCACCACCTCAGACGCTCACCCCCTCATACGCTCATACGCTCACCCCCGCAGACGCTCACCCCCTCTGACGCTCACCCCCACTAACGCTCACCCCCACTGACGCTCACCCCCTCAGACGCTCACCCCCTCCACCCACTCAGACACTCACCCCCTCACCCACTCAGACGCTCACCCCCTCACCCACTCAGACGCTCACCCCCTCACCCACTCAGACGCTCACCCCCCTCAGACGCTCATACGCTCACCCCCTCACCCCCTCTGACGCTCACCCCCACTGACGCTCACCCCCTCTGACGCTCACCCACTCAGACGCTCAGACGTTCACTCCCTCACCCCCTCAGACGCTCACCCCTTCAGACGCTCACCCGCTCACCCCCTCAGACGATCACCCCCTCAGACGCTCACCCCCTCAAACTCTCACCCCCTCAGACGCTCACCTTCACCCCCTCAGACGCTCACCCTCACCCCCTCAGACGCTCACCCTCACCCCCTCAGATGCTCACCCCCTCAGATGCTCACCCCCTCAGACGCTCACCCCCTCAGACGATCAGACTCTCAACCCCTCAGACTTTTACCCCCTCAGACGCTTACCCGCTCACCCCCTCAGACGCTCACCGCCTCACCACCTCAGACGCTCACCCCTCATCCCCTCAGACGCTCCCCCTCTCACCACCTCATACGCTTCCCCCCTCAGACGCGCATACGCTCACCCCCTCACCCCCTCAGACGCTCACCCCCTCAGACGCTCTCCCCCTCAGACGCTCTCCCCCTCAGACGCTCACCCCCTCAGACGCTCACCCCCTCAGACGCTCACCCCCTCAGACGCTCACCCCCTCAGACGCTCACCCCCTCAGATGCTCAGACCCTCACCCTCTCAGACTCTCACCCCCTCAGATGCTCAGACCCTCACCCCCTCAGATGCTCACCCCCTCACATGCTCACCCCCTCACATGCTCACCCCCTCAGACTCTCACCCCCTCAGACGATCAGACTCTCACCCCCTCAGACGATCAGACTCTCACCCCCTCAGACGATCAGACTCTCACCCCCTCAGACGATCAGACTCTCACCCCCTCAGACTCTCAGACGCTCACCCCCACACCCCCTCAGATGCTCACATGCTCAACCCCTCAGACGCTCACCCCCTTACCCCATCAGACGCTCAGACTCTCACCCCCTCAGACGCTCACCCGCTCAGACGAACAGACTCTCACCCCGTCAGACGATCAGACTCTCATCCCCTCAGACGATCAGACTCTCACCCCCTCAGACGCTCACCCCCACACCCGCTCAGACGCTCACCCCCACACTTGCTCAGACGCTCACCCCCTCACTACCTCAGACGCTCACCCCCTCAGAGGCTCACCCCCTCAGACGCTCACCCCCACACCCGCTCAGACGCTCACCCCCTCACCACCTCAGACGCTCACCCCCTCACCACCTCAGACGCTCACCCCCTCAGACGCTCAGACGCTCACCCCCTCAGACGCTCAGACGCTCACCCCCTCAGACGCTCACCCCCTCAGACCCTCAGACGCTCACCCCCTCAGACGCTCACCCCCTCAGACGCTCACCCCTTCAGACGCTAACCCCCTCACCCCCTCTGACGCTCACCCCCTCAGACGCTCACTCCCTCACCCCCTCAGACGCTCACCCCCTCAGACGCTCATCCCCTCACTCCCTCATCCCCTCACCCCCTCAGACGCTCACCCCCTCAGACGCTCACCCCCTCAGACACTCACCCCCTCACACCCTCACACACTCACCCCCTCTCCCCCTCAGACGCTCACCCCCTCAGACGCTCACCCCCTCAGACGCTCACCCCCTCAGACGCTCACCCCCTCAGATGCTCACCCCCTCAGACGCTCACCCCCTCAGACTCTGACGCTCACCCCCTCAGATGCTCACCCCCCTCAGACGCTCACCCCTTCAGACCCTCTCCCCCTCAGATGCTCACCCCCTCTCCCCCTCAGACGCTCACCCCCTCTCCCACTCAGACGCTCACCCCTTCACCCTCTCAGACGCTCACCCCTTCACCCCCTCAGATGCTCACCCCCTCACACGCACACCCCCTCAGACGCTCACCCCCTCAGATGAACAGACTCTCACCCCCTCAGACGAACAGACTCTCACCCCCTCAGACTTTCACCCCCTCAGACACTTACCCGCTCACCCCCTCAGACGCTCACCCCTCACCCCCTCACCCCCTCAGACGCTCACCCCCTCAGACGCTCATACGCTCACCCCCTCTGACGCTCACCCCCTCAGACGCTCACCCCCTCACCCACTCAGACGCTCACCCCCTCACCCACTCAGATGCTCACCCCCCTCAGACGCTCATACGCTCACCCCCTCACCCCCTCTGACGCTCACCCCCTCTGACGCTCACCCCCACTGACGCTCACCCCCTCTGACGCTCACCCCCTCAGACGCTCAGACGTTCACTCCCTCACCCCCTCAGACGCTCACCCCTTCAGACGCTCACCCGCTCACCCCCTCAGACGCTCACCCCCTCAAACTCTCACCCCCTCAGACGCTCACCCTCACCCCCTCAGACGCTCACCCTCACCCCCTCAGACTCTCACCACCTCACCCCCTCAGATGCTCACCACCTCACCCCCTCAGATGCTCACCCCCTCAGATGCTCACCCCCTTAGACGCT
This sequence comes from Phyllobates terribilis, assembly GCF_046119375.1. NCBI lineage: Eukaryota > Metazoa > Chordata > Amphibia > Anura > Dendrobatidae > Phyllobates > Phyllobates terribilis. The sequence continues at coordinate 23,566 of NW_027364848.1, forward strand.
CACCCGCTCAGACGCTCACCCCCTCAGACGATCAGACTCTCAACCCCTCAGACTTTCACCCCCTCAGACGCTTACCCGCTCACCCCCTCAGACGCTCACCGCCTCACCACCTCAGACGCTCACCCCTCATCCCCTCAGACGGTCCCCCCCTCACCACCTCATACGCTCCCCCCTCAGACGCGCAGACGCTCACCCCCTCAGACGCTCACCCCCTCAGACGCTCACCCCCTCAGACGCTCACCCCCTCAGACGCTCACCCCCTCAGACGCTCACCCCCTCAGACGCTCACCCCCTCAGACGCTCACCCCCTCAGACCCTCACCCCCTCAGACGTTCACCCCGTCACCCCCTCAGACGCTCACCCCCTCACCCGCTCACCCCCTCAGACCCTCACCCCCTCAGACGCTCACCACCTCACCCCTTCAGACGCTCACCACCTCACCCCCTCAGATGCTCACCCCCTCAGAGGCTCATCCCCTCAGACGCTCACCCCCTCATCCCCTCAGACGCTCACCCCCTCCCCCCCTCAGACGCTCACCCCCTCACCTCGTCAGACGCTCACCCCCTCAACCCGTCAGACGCTCACCCTCTCACCCCGTCAGACGCTCACCCCCTCACCCCGTTAGACGCTCACCCCCTCACCCCGTCAGACGCTCACCCCCTCAACCCGTCAGACGCTCACCCTCTCACCCAGTCAGACGCTCACCCCGTCAGACGCTCACCCTCTCACCCCGTCAGACGCTCACACCCTCACCCCCTCAGACCCTGACCCCCTCAGACACTCACCCCTTCTCCCCCTCAGACGTTCACCCCCTCAGACGTTCACCCCCTCAGACGCTCACCCCCTCAGACGTTCACCCCTCAGACGCTCACCCCCTCAGACGCTCACCCCCTCACATGCTCACCCCCTCACATACTCACCCCCTCAGACGATCAGACTCTCACCCCCTCAGACGATCAGACTCTCACCCCCTCAGACGATCAGACGCTCACCCCCTCAGACGATCAGACGCTCACCCCCTCAGACGATCAGACGCTCACCCCCTCAGACGATCAGACGCTCACCCCCTCAGACGATCAGACGCTCACCCCCTCAGACGATCAGACGCTCACCCCCTCAGACGATCAGACGCTCACCCCCTCAGACGATCAGACGCTCACCCCCTCAGACGCTCACCCCCACACCCGCTCAGACGCTCACCCCCTCACCACCTCAGACCATCACCCCCTCAGACGCTCACCCCCTCAGACGCTCACCCCCTCAGACGCTCACCCCCTCACTCCCTCATCCCCTCACCCCCTCAGACGCTCAGATGTTCACCCCCTCAGACACTCACCCCCTCAGACTCTCACCTGCTCACCCCCTCAGACCCTTACCCCCTCTGACGCTCACCCCCTCTGACGCTCACCCCCTTTGACGCTCACCCCCTCAACCCCTCAGAAGCTCACCCCCTCAGACTCTGACGCTCACCCCCTCACCCCCTCAGACGCTCACCCCCCTCAGACGCTCACCCCCCTCAGACGCTCACCCCTCAGACGCTCACCCCCTCAGACGCTCACCCCCTCACCCCCTTAGACACTCACCCCCTCAGACGCTCACCCCCTCAGACGCTCACCCCCTCAGACGCTCACCCCCTAAGACGCTCAGACGCTTACCCCCTCAGACGCTCACCCCCTCAGCCCCTCAGATGCTCACCCCCTCACCACATCAGACGCTCACCCCCTCAGACCAGACGCTCACCCCCTCAGATCAGACGCTCACCCCCTCAGACGCACACCCCCTCACCCCCTCAGAAGCTCAGACGCTCACCCCCTCAGACGCTCACCCCCTCAGACGCTCACCCCCTCAGACGCTCACCCCCTCAGACGCTCACCCCCTCAGATTCTCACCCCATCAGACGCTCACCCCATCAGATCAGACGCTCACCCCCTCAGACGCTCACCCCTTCACCCCCTCAGACGCTCACCCCCTCACCCCCTCAGACGCACACCCCCTCACCCCCTCAGACGCTCACCCCCTCAGACGCTCACCCGCTCAGACGCTCACCCCCTCACTTACTCACCCCCACAGACGCTCACCCCCTCGCCCCCTCCGACGCTCACCCCCTCACATGCTCACCCCCTCAGACGCTCACCCGCTCACCCCCCAGACGCTTACCCCCTCAGACGCTTACCCCCTCAGACGCTTACCCCCTCAGACGCTCACCCCCTCAGACGCTCACCCCCTCAGACGCTCACCCCCTCAGACGCTCACCCCCTCACCCGCTCACCCTCTCAGACGCTCACCCCCTCAGATTCTCACCCCCTCACTCCCTCAGACGCTCACCCCCTCAGACGCTCACCAGCTCACTTCCTCACCCCCTCAGACGCTCACCCCCTCAGACGCTCACCCCCTCAGACGCTCACCCCCTGACGCTCACCCCCTAAGACGCTCAGACGCTCAACCCGAGCGTCCGAAGGGGTAAGGGGGTGAGCGTCCGAGGGGGTGAGGGGTGTGAGCGTCTGACGGGGTGAGCGTTTGACCTGGTGAGGGGGTGAGCGTCCGAGGGGGTGAGGGGGTGAGCGTCTCAGGGGGTGAGGGGGTGAGCGTCTGACTGGGTGAGGATCCGAAGGGGTGAGGGGGTGAGCGTCCAAGGGGGTGAGCGTCTGACTGGGTGAGCGTCTGAGCGTCAGAGGGGGTGTGCGTCCGAGGGGGTGAGGGGTGAGCGGGTGAGCGTCTGAGGGGGTGAGGGGGTGAGCGTCTGAGGGGGTGAGGTGGTGAGCGTCTGAGGGGGTGAGCGTCTGAGGGGGTGAGCGTCTGAGGGGGTAAGGGGGTGAGCGTCTGAGGGGTGATGGGGTGAGCGTCTGAGGGGGTGATCGTCTGAGGGGGTGAGCGTCCGAGGTGGTGAGGGGGTGATCGTCTGAGGGGGTGAGGGGGTGAACGTCTGAGGGGGTGAGCGTCCGAGGGGGTGAGTGGGTGAGCGTCTGAGGGGTGATGGGGTGAGCGTCTGAGGGGGTGATCGTCTGAGGGGGTGAGCGTCCGAGGTGGTGAGGGGGTGAGAGTCTGACGGGTTGAGCGTCTAAGGGGGTGAGCGTCTAAGGGGGTGAGCGTCTGACGGGGTGAGCATCTTAGGGGGTGAGGGGGTGAGCGTCCGAGGGGGTGAGCGTCTGAGTGGGTGAGGGGGTGAGCGTCCGAGGGGGTGAGCGTCCGACGGGGTGAGCGTCTAAGGGGGTGAGCGTCTGACGGGGTGAGCGTCTAAGGGGGTGAGGAGGTGAGCGTCTGAGGGGGTGAGCGTCTGAGGGGGTGAGCGTCCGAGGGGGTGAGCGTCCGAAGGGGTAAGTGGGTGAGCGTCCGAGGGGGTGAGCGTCTGAGGGGGTGAGGTGGTGTGAGCGTCTTACGGTGTGAGCGTTTGACGGGGTGAGGGGGTGAGCGTCCGAGGGGGTGAGGGGGTGAGCGTCCGAGCGGGTGAGCGTCTCAAGGGGTGAGGGGGTGAGCGTCTGACTGGGTGAGCGTCTGAGGGGGTGAGCGTGTAAGGGGGTGAGGGGGTGAGCGTCCGAAGGGGTGAGCGTCCGAGGGGGTGAGCGTCCGAAGGGGTGAGGGGGTGAGCGTCCAAGGGGGTGAGGGGGTGAGCGTCTGATGGGGTGAGCGTCTGAGCGTCAGAGGGGGTGAGGGGGTGAGCGGGTGAGGGGGTGAGCGTCCGAGGGGGTGAGGGGGTGAGGGTCTGAGGGGGTCAGCGTCTGAGGGCGTGAGGGGGTGAGCGTCTGAGGGGGTGAGCATCTGAGGGGATGAGCGTCTGAGGGGGTAAGGGGGTGAGCGTCTGAGGGGGTGAGGGGTTGGGCGTCTGAGGGGGTGAGCGAGTGAGCGTCTGAGGGGGGAGCGGGTGAGCGTCTGAGGGGGTGAGCGTCTGTGGGGGTGAGGGGTTGAGCGTCTGAGGGGGTGAGGGGGTGAGCGTCTGAGGGGTTGAGCGTCTGAGGGGGTGAGCATCTGAGAGGGTGAGGGGTGAGCAGACGTCTGAGGGGGTGAGCGTGTGAGGGTGAGGGAAGAGGGGGTGAGCGTCTGAGGGGTTGAGGGGGTGTTCATCTGAGGGGGTGAGCGTCTGAGGGGGTGAGCGTCTGAGGGGGTGAGCGTCTGAGGGGGTGAGGGGGTGAGCGTGTGAGGGGGTAAGCGTCTGAGGGATGAGCATCTGAGCGGGTGAGCGTCTGAGGGGGGTGAGCGTCTGAGAGGGTGAGCGTTTGAGGGCGTGAGGGGGTGAGCATCTGAGGGCGTGAGCGTCTGAGGGGGTGAGCATCTGAGCGGGTGAGAGGGTGAGCGTCTGAGAGGGTGAGCATCTGAGGGGAGGAGCGTCTGAGGGGGTAAGGGGGTGAGCGTCCGAGGGGTTGAGCGTCTGACGGGGTGAGCATCTTAGGGGGTGAGGGGGTGAGCGTCCGAGGGGGTGAGCGTCTGACGGGGTGAGCGTCTGACGGGGTGAGCGTCTGACGGGGTGAGCGTCTGACGGGGTGAGCGTCTAAGGGGGTGAGCGTCCAACGGGGTGAGCATCTTAGGGGGTGAGGGGGTGAGCGCCTGACGGGTTGAGCGTCTAAGGGGGTGAGCGTCTAAGGGGGTGAGCGTCTGACGGGGTGAGCATCTTAGGGGGTGAGGGGGTGAGCGTCCGAGGGGGTGAGCGTTCGACGGGGTGAGCGTCTGACGGGGTGAGCGTCTGACGGGGTGAGCGTCTAAGGGGGTGAGCGTCTGACGGGGTGAGCGTCTAAGGGGGTGAGGAGGTGAGCGTCTGAGGGGGTGAGCGTCCGAAGGGGTAAGGGGGTGAGCGTCCAAGGGGGTGAGCGTCTGAGGGGGTGAGGGGTGTGAGCGTCTGACGGGGTGAGCGTTTGACGGGGTGAGGGGGTGAGCGTCCGAGGGGGTGAGGGGGTGAGCGTCCGAGCGGGTGAGCGTCTCAGGGGGTGAGGGGGTGAGCGTCTCACTGGGTGAGCGTCTGAGGGGGTGAGCGTGTAAGGGGGTGAGGGGGTGAGCGTCCGAGGGGGTGAGCGTCCGAAGGGGTGAGCGTCCGAGGGGGTGAGCGTCCGAAGGGGTGAGGGGGTGAGCGTCCAAGGGGGAGAGGGGGTGAGCGGGTGAGGGGGTGAGCGTCCGAGGGGGTGAGGGGGTGAGCGGGTGAGCGTCTGAGGGGGTCAGCGTCTGAGTGGGTGAGGGGGTGAGCGTCTGAGGGGGTGAGCATCTGAGGGGATGAGCGTCTGAGGGGGTAAGGGGGTGAGCGTCTGAGGGGGTGAGGGGTTGAGCGTCTGAGGGGGTGAGCGAGTGAGCGTCTGAGGGGGGAGCGGGTGAGCGTCTGAGGGGGTGAGCGTCTGAGGGGGTGAGGGGTTGAGCGTCTGAGGGGGTGAGGGGGTGAGCGTCTGAGGGGGTGAGCATCTGAGAGGGTGAGGGGTGAGCAGACGTCTGAGGGGGTGAGCGTCTGTGGGGGTGAGCGTCTGTGGGGGTGAGCGTCTGTGGGGGTGAGCGTCTGTGGGAGTGAGCGTCTGAGCGGGTGAGCGTCTGTGGGGGTGAGCGTCTGTGGGGGTGAGCGTCTGTGGGGGTGAGCGTCTGTGGGGGTGAGCGTCTGTGGGGGTGAGCGTCTGAGGGGGTGAGCGTCTGAGGGGGTGAGGGGGTGGGCGTTTGAGGGGGTGAGGGGGTGGGCGTCTCCGGGGTTGAGGGGTTGAGCGTCTGAGGGGTTGAGCGTCTTAGGGGGTGAGCGTCTGAGGGGTTGAGGGGGTGAGCGTCTGAAGGGGTGAGGGGTGGGTGTCTCAGGGGTTGAGGGGGTGAGCGTCTGAGGCGGTGAGGGGGTGAGCATCTGAGGGTGTGAGCGTCTGTGGGGGTGAGCGTCTGAGGGGGTGAGCGTCTGAGGGGGTGAGCGTCTGTGGGGGTGAGCGTCTGAGGGGGTGAGCGTCTGTGGGGGTGAGCGTCTGAGGGGGTGAGCGTCTGTGGGGGTGAGCGTCCGAGGGGGTGAGCGTCCGAGGGGGTGAGCGTCCGAGGGGGTGAGCGGATGAGCCTCTGAGGGGGTGAGCGTCTGAGGGGGTGAGGGGGTGAGCGTCTAAGGAGGTGAGCCTCGTCTGAGGGGGTGAGAGTCTGAGGGGGTGAGCGTCTGTGGGGGTGAGCGTCCGAGGGGGTGAGCGTCCGAGGTGGTGAGCGGGTGAGCCTCTGAGGGGGTGAGCGTCTTAAGGGGTGAGGGGGTGAGCGTCTAAGGAGGTGAGCCTCGTCTGAGGTGGTGAGAGTCTGAGGGGGTGAGCGTCTGAGGGGGTGAGCTTCTGAGGGGGTGAGCGTCCGAGGCGGTGAGCGTCCGAAGGGCTGAGCGTCCAAGGGGGTGAGCTTCTGAGGGGGTGAGGGGATGAGCGTCTGAGGGGGTGAGCGCCCGAGGGGGTGAGGGGGTGAGCATCTGAGGGGGTGAGCATCTGAGCGGGTGAGCGTCTGAGGGGGTGAGCGTCTGAGAGGGTGAGCGTTTGAGGGCGTGAGGGGGTGAGCATCTGAGGGCGTGAGCGTCTGAGGGGTTGAGCATCTGAGGGGGTGAGAGGGTGAGCGTCTGAGAGGGTGAGCATCTGAGGGGAGGAGCGTCTGAGGGGGTAAGGGGGTGAGCGTCCGAGGGGGTGAGCGTCCGAGGTGGTGAAGGGATGAGCGTCTGAGGGGGTAAGGGGGTGAGCGAGCGTCTGAGGGGGTGAGCGTGTGAGGGGGTGAGCGTCTGACGGGGTGAGCGTCTGAGGGGGTGAGGGGGTGAGCGTCTGAGGGGGTGAGGGGGTGGGCGTCTCCGGGGTTGAGGGGGTGAGCGTCTGAGGGGGTGAGCGTCTGAGGGGTTGAGGGGGTGTTCATCTGAGGGGGTGAGCGTCTGAGGGGGTGAGGGGGTGAGCGTGTGAGGGAGTAAGCGTCTGAGGGGGTGAGCATCTGAGCGGGTGAGCGTCTGAGGGGGTGAGCGTCTGAGAGGGTGAGCGTTTGAGGGCGTGAGGGGGTGAGCATCTGAGGGCGTGAGCGTCTGAGGGGTTGAGCATCTGAGGGGGTGAGAGGGTGAGCGTCTGAGAGGGTGAGCATCTGAGGGGAGGAGCGTCTGAGGGGGTAAGGGGGTGAGCGTCCGAGGTGGTGAAGGGATGAGCGTCTGAGGGGGTAAGGGGGTGAGCGAGCGTCTGAGGGGGTGAGCGTGTGAGGGGGTGAGCGTCTGACGGGGTGAGCGTCTGAGGGGGTGAGGGGGTGAGCGTCTGAGGGGGTGAGGGGGTGGGCGTCTCCGGGGTTGAGGGGGTGAGCGTCTTAGGGGGTGAGCGTCTGAGGGGTTGAGGGGGTGAGCGTCTGAAGGGGTGAGGGGTGGGTGTCTCAGGGGTTGAGGGGGTGAGCATCTGAGGCGGTGAGGGGGTGAGCATCTGAGGGTGTGAGCGTCTGTGGGGGTGAGCGTCTGAAGGGGTGAGCGTCTGTGGGGGTGAGCGTCTGTGGGGGTGAGCGTCTGTGGGGGTGAGCGTCTGTGGGGGTGAGCGTCTGTGGGGGTGAGCGTCTGTGGGGGTGAGCGTCTGTGGGGGTGAGCGTCTGTGGGAGTGAGCGTCTGAGCGGGTGAGCGTCTGTGGGGGTGAGCGTCTGTGGGGGTGAGCGTCTGTGGGGGTGAGCGTCTGTGGGGGTGAGCGTCTGTGGGGGTGAGCGTCTGTGGGGGTGAGCGTCTGAGGGGGTGAGCGTCTGAGGGGGTGAGCGTCTGAGGGGGTGAGGGGGTGGGCGTTTGAGGGGGTGAGGGGGTGGGCGTCTCCGGGGTTGAGGGGGTGAGCGTCTGAGGGGTTGAGCGTCTTAGGGGGTGAGCGTCTGAGGGGTTGAGGGGGTGAGCGTCTGAAGGGGTGAGGGGTGGGTGTCTCAGGGGTTGAGGGGGTGAGCGTCTGAGGCGGTGAGGGGGTGAGCATCTGAGGGTGTGAGCGTCTGTGGGGGTGAGCGTCTGAGGGGGTGAGCGTCTGAGGGGGTGAGCGTCTGTGGGGGTGAGCGTCTGAGGGGGTGAGCGTCTGAGGGGGTGAGCGTCTGAGGGGGTGAGCGTCTGAGGGGGTGAGCGTCCGAGGGGGTGAGCGTCCGAGGGGGTGAGCGTCCGAGGGGGTGAGCGTCCGAGGGGGTGAGCGGGTGAGCGTCTGAGGGGGTGAGCGTCTGAGGGGGTGAGCGTCTGTGGGGGTGAGCGTCTGTGGGGGTGAGCGTCTGTGGGGGTGAGCGTCTGAGGGGGTGAGCGTCCGAGGGGGTGAGCGTCCGAGGGGGTGAGCGTCCGAGGGGGTGAGCGTCCGAGGGGGTGAGCGGATGAGCCTCTGAGGGGGTGAGCGTCTGAGGGGGTGAGCATCTGAGCGGGTGAGCGTCTGAGGGGGTGAGCGTCTGAGAGGGTGAGCGTTTGAGGGCGTGAGGGGGTGAGCATCTGAGGGCGTGAGCGTCTGAGGGGTTGAGCATCTGAGGGGGTGAGAGGGTGAGCGTCTGAGAGGGTGAGCATCTGAGGGGAGGAGCGTCTGAGGGGGTAAGGGGGTGAGCGTCCGAGGGGGTGAGCGTCCGAGGTGGTGAAGGGATGAGCGTCTGAGGGGGTAAGGGGGTGAGCGAGCGTCTGAGGGGGTGAGCGTGTGAGGGGGTGAGCGTCTGACGGGGTGAGCGTCTGAGGGGGTGAGGGGGTGAGCGTCTGAGGGGGTGAGGGGGTGGGCGTCTCCGGGGTTGAGGGGGTGAGCGTCTGAGGGGGTGAGCGTCTGAGGGGTTGAGGGGGTGTTCATCTGAGGGGGTGAGCGTCTGAGGGGGTGAGCGTCTGAGGGGGTGAGGGGGTGAGCGTGTGAGGGAGTAAGCGTCTGAGGGGGTGAACATCTGAGCGGGTGAGCGTCTGAGGGGGTGAGCGTCTGAGAGGGTGAGCGTTTGAGGGCGTGAGGGGGTGAGCATCTGAGGGCGTGAGCGTCTGAGGGGTTGAGCATCTGAGGGGGTGAGAGGGTGAGCGTCTGAGAGGGTGAGCATCTGAGGGGAGGAGCGTCTGAGGGGGTAAGGGGGTGAGCGTCCGAGGGGGTGAGCGTCCGAGGTGGTGAAGGGATGAGCGTCTGAGGGGGTAAGGGGGTGAGCGAGCGTCTGAGGGGGTGAGCGTGTGAGGGGGTGAGCGTCTGACGGGGTGAGCGTCTGAGGGGGTGAGGGGGTGAGCGTCTGAGGGGGTGAGGGGGTGGGCGTCTCCGGGGTTGAGGGGGTGAGCGTCTGAGGGGGTGAGCGTCTTAGGGGGTGAGGGTCTGAGGGGTTGAGGGGGTGAGCGTCTGAAGGGGTGAGGGGTGGGTGTCTCAGGGGTTGAGGGGGTGAGCATCTGAAGCGGTGAGGGGGTGAGCATCTGAGGGTGTGAGCGTCTGTGGGGGTGAGCGTCTGAAGGGGTGAGCGTCTGTGGGGGTGAGCGTCTGTGGGGGTGAGCGTCTGTGGGGGTGAGCGTCTGTGGGGGTGAGCGTCTGTGGGAGTGAGCGTCTGAGCGGGTGAGCGTCTGTGGGGGTGAGCGTCTGTGGGGGTGAGCGTCTGTGGGGGTGAGCGTCTGTGGGGGTGAGCGTCTGAGGGGGTGAGCGTCTGAGGGGGTGAGCGTCTGAGGGGGTGAGGGGGTGGGCGTTTGAGGGGGTGAGGGGGTGGGCGTCTCCGGGGTTGAGGGGGTGAGCGTCTGAGGGGTTGAGCGTCTTAGGGGGTGAGCGTCTGAGGGGTTGAGGGGGTGAGCGTCTGAAGGGGTGAGGGGTGGGTGTCTCAGGGGTTGAGGGGGTGAGCGTCTGAGGCGGTGAGGGGGTGAGCATCTGAGGGTGTGAGCGTCTGTGGGGGTGAGCGTCTGAGGGGGTGAGCGTCTGAGGGGGTGAGCGTCTGTGGGGGTGAGCGTCTGAGGGGGTGAGCGTCTGACGGGGTGAGCGTCTGAGGGGGTGAGGGGGTGAGCGTCTGAGGGGGTGAGGGGGTGGGCGTCTCCGGGGTTGAGGGGGTGAGCGTCTGAGGGGGTGAGCGTCTTAGGGGGTGAGGGGGTGAGCGTCTAAGGAGGTGAGCCTCGTCTGAGGTGGTGAGAGTCTGAGGGGGTGAGCGTCTTAAGGGGTGAGGGGGTGAGCGTCTAAGGAGGTGAGCCTCGTCTGAGGTGGTGAGAGTCTGAGGGGGTGAGCGTCTGAGGGGGTGAGCTTCTGAGGGGGTGAGCGTCCGAGGCGGTGAGCGTCCGAAGGGCTGAGCGTCCAAGGGGGTGAGCTTCTGAGGGGGTGAGGGGATGAGCGTCTGAGGGGGTGAGCGCCCGAGGGGGTGAGCTTCCGAGGGTGTGAGCGTCCGAGGGGTTGAGGGGATGAGCGGGTGAGGGGGTGAGCGTCCATGGGGGTGAGGGGGTGAGCATCTGAGGGGATGAGCGTCTGAGGGGGTGAGGGGGTGAGCGTCTGAGGGGGTGAGGGAGTGAGCGTCTGAGGGGGTGAGGGAGTGAGCGTCTGAGGGGGTGATGGGGTGAGCGTCTGAGGGGGTAAGGGGGTGAGCGTCTGAGGGGGTGAAGGGGTGAGCGTCTGAGGGGGTGATCGTCTGAGTGGGTGAGCTTCTGAGGGGGTGAGCGTCTGAGGGGGTGAGCGTCTGGGGAGGGTGAGGGGGTGAGCACCTGAGGGGGTGAGTGGGTGAGCATCTGAGAGGGTTAGGGGGTGAGCGTCTGAAGGGGTGAGCGTCTGAGGGGGTGAGCGTCTGAGAGGGTGAGCGGGTGAAGGGGTGAGCGTCTGAGGGGTTGAGGGGGTGAGCGTCTGAGGGGTTGAGGTGGTGTGCATCTGAGGGGGTGAGGGGGTGAGCGTCTGAGGGGGTGATTGTCTGAGGGGGTGAGCTTCTGAGGGGGTGATGGGGTGAGCGTCTGAGAGGGTGAGCGACTGAGGGGGTGAGCGTCTGAGGGAACGAGGGGGTGAGCATCTGAGGGGGCGAAGGTTTGAGCGTCTGAGGGGGCGAGGGGGGGAGAGGGGGTAAGGGTGTGAGCATCTGAGGGGGTGAGCATCTAAGGGGGTGAGCATCTGAGGGGGTGAGAGGGTGAGCGTCTGAGGGGAGGAGCATCTGAAGGGGTAAGGGGGTGAGCGTCTGAGGGAGTGAGGGGGTGAGCGTCTGAGGGGGTGAGCGTCTGAGGGGGTGAGGGGGTGAGCGTCTGAAGGGGTGAGGGGGTGAGCGTCTGAGGGGGTGAGCGTGTGAGGGGGTGAGCGTCTGAGGGGGTGAGCGTCTGAGGGGGTGAGGGGGTGGGCGTCTGAGGGGGTGAGGGGGTGGGCGTCTCCAGGGTTGAGGGGGTGAGCGTCTGAGGGGGTGAGCGTCTTAGGGGATGAGGGTCTGTGGGGTTGAGGGGGTGAGCGTCTGAAGGGGTGAGGGGTGGGTGTCTCAGGGGTTGAGGGGGTGAGCGTCTGAGGCGGTGAGGGGGTGAGCGTCTGAGGGGGTGAGCGTCTGTGGGGGTGAGCGTCTGAGGGGGTGAGCGTCTGTGGGGGTGAGCGTCTGTGGGGGTGAGCGTCTGTGGGGGTGAGCGTCTGTGGGGGTGAGCTTCTGTGGGGTGAGCGTGTGAGGGGGTGAGCGTCTGAGGGGGTGAGCGTCTGAGGGGGTGAGGGGGTGGGCGTCTCCGGGGTTGAGGGGGTGAGCGTCTGAGGGGGTGAGCGTCTTAGGGGCTGAGCGTCTGAGTGGTTGAGGGGGTGAGTGTCTGAAAGGGTGAGGGGTGGGTGTCTCAGGGGTTGAGGGGGTGAGCGTCTGAGGCGGTGAGGGGGTGAGCATCTGAGGGTGTGAGCGTCTGTGGGGGTGAGCGTCTGTGGGGGTGAGCGTCTGTGGGGGTGAGCGTCTGTGGGGGTGAGCGTCTGTGGGGGTGAGCGTCTGAGGGGGTGAGCGTCTGAGGGGGTGAGCGTCTGTGGGGGTGAGCGGGTGAGCCTCTGAGGGGGTGAGCGTCTGAGGGGGTGAGGGGGTGAGCGTCTAAGGAGGTGAGCCTCGTCTGAGGGGGTGAGAGTCTGAGGGGGTGAGCTTCTGAGGGGGTGAGGGGGTGAACGTCCGAGGGGGTGAGCGTCCGAGGGGGTGAGCGTCTGAGGGGGTGAGGGGATGAGCGGGTGAGGGGGTGACCGTCCATGGGGGTGAGGGGGTGAGCATCTGAGGGGATGAGCGTCTGAGGGGGTGAGGGAGTGAGCGTCTGAGGGTGTGATGGGGTGAGCGTCTGAGGGGGTAAGAGGGTGAGCGTCTGAGGGGGTGATCGTCTGAGGGGGTGAGCGTCTGAGGGGGTGAGCGTCTGAGGGGGTGAGGGGGTGAGCACCTGAGGGGGTGAGTGGGTGAGCATCTGAAGGGGTGAGCGTCTGAGAGGGTGAGCGGGTGAAGGGGTGAGCGTCTGAGGGGTTGAGGGGGTGAGCGTCTGAGGGGTTGAGGGGGTGAGCGTCTGAGAGGGTGAGGGGGTGAGCATCTGAGGGGGTGAGCGTCTGAGGGGGTGAGGGGGTGAGCGTCTGAGGGGGTGAGGGAGGTGAGCGTCTGAGGGGTGAGGGCATGAGCGTCTGAGGGGGTGAGCTTCTGAGGGGGTGATGGGGTGAGCGTCTGAGGGGGTGAGCGTCTGAGGGTCTGAGAGGGTGAGCGACTGAGGGGGTGAGCGACTGAGGGGGTGAGCGTCTGAGGGAACGAGGGGGTGAGCATCTGAGGGGGCGAAGGTTTGAGCGTTTGAGGGGGCGAGGGGGGGAGAGGGGGTAAGGGGGTGAGCATCTGAGGGGGTGAGCATCTGAGGGGGTGAGAGGGTGAGCGTCTGAGGGGAGGAGCATCTGAGGGGTTAAGGGGGTGAGCGTCTGAGGGGGTGAGCGTCTGAGGGGGTGAGGGAGTGAGCGTCTGAAGGGGTGAGGGGGTGAGCGACTGAGGGGGTGAGCGTCTGAGGGGGTGAGGCGGAGAGCGTCTGAGGGGGTGAGGGGTAGAGCCTCTGAGGGGGTGAGCGTCTGAGGGGGTGAGCGTCTGAAAGGATGAGGGGGTGAGCGTCTGAGGGGGAGAGTGGGTGAGGGGGTGAGCATCTGAGGGGGTGAGAGGGTGAGCGTCTGAGGGAGTGAGGGGGTGACCGTCTGAGGGGGTGAGCGTCTGAAGGGGTGAGGCGGAGAGCGTCTGAGGGGGTGAGGGGTTGAGCGTCTGAGGGGGTGAGAGGGTGAGCATCTGAGGGGGTGAGCGTCTGAGGGGGTGAGCGTCTGAGGGGGTGAGGGAGTGAGCGTCTGAAGGGGTGAGGGGGTGAGCGTCTGAGGGGGTGAGCGTCTGAGGGGGTGAGGCGGAGAGCATCTGAGGGGGTGAGGGGTTGAGCGTCTGAGGGGGAGAGGGGGTGAGGGGGTGAGCATCTGAGGGGGTGAGCATCTAAGGGGGCGAGCATCTGAGGGGGTGAGAGGGTGAGCGTCTGAGGGGAGGAGCGTGTGAGGGGGTAAGGGGGTGAGCGTCTGAGGGAGTAAGGTGGTGAGCGTCTGAGGGGGTGAGCGTCTGAGGGGGTGAGGGAGTGAGCGTCTGAGGGGGTGAGCGTCTGAAGGGGTGAGGCGGAGAGTGTCTGAGGGGGTGAGGGGTTGAGCGTCTGAGGGGGTGAGCGTCTGAGGGGGTGAGGGAGTGAGCGTCTGAAGGGGTGAGGGAGTGAGCGTCTGAGGGGGTGAGCGTCTGAGGGGGTGAGGGGTTGAGCGTCTGAGGGGGTGAGGGGTTGAGCGTCTGAGGGGTTGAGCGTCTGAGGGGGTGAGGCGGAGAGCGTCTGAGGGGGTAAGCGTCTGAGGGGGTGAGCGTCTGAGGAGGTGAGGGGGTGAGCGCCTGAGGGGGTGAGCGCCTGAGGGGGTGAGCGGGTGAGGGTGTGAGCGTCTGACGGGGTGAGCGTCTGACCGGGTGAGCGAGTGAGCGTGTGAGGGAGTGAGCGTGTGAGGGAGTGAGCGTGTGAGGGAGTGAGCGTCTGAGGGGTTGAGCGTCTGAGGGGTTGAGCGTCTGAGGGGGTGAGCGTCTGAGGGGGTGAGCGTCTGAGGGGGTGAGCGTCTGAGGGGGTGAGCGTCTGAGGGGGTGAGGGGGTGGGCGTCTCAGGGGTTGAGGGGGTGAGTGTCTGAGGCGTTGAGCGGGTGAGGGGGTGAGCGGTTGAGGGGGTGAGCGTCTGAGGGGTTGAGGGGGTGAGCGTCTGAGGCGGTGAGGTGGTTAGCGTCTGAGGGGGTGAGCGTCTGAGGGGGTGAGCGTCTGAGGGGATGAGCGTCTGAGGTGGTGAGGGGGTGAGCGTCTGAGGGGGTGAGCATCAGGGGAGCTGAAGGGGTGAGGGGTTCAGTGTCTGAGGGGGTGAGCTTCTGAGGGAGTGAGGGTCTGAGGGGGTGAGCGTCTGATTGGGTGAAGGGGTGAGCGTCTGAGGGGGTGAGGGGGTGAGCGTCTGAGGGGGTGAGCGTCTGAGGGGGTGAGGGGGTGGGCGTCTCCGGGGTTGAGGGGGTGAGCGTCTGAGGGGTTGAGCGTCTTAGGGGGTGAGCGTCTGAGCGGTTGAGGGGGTGAGCGTCTGAAGGGGTGAGGGGTGGGTGTCTCAGGGGTTGAGGGGGTGAGCGTCTGAGGCGGTGAGGGGGTGAGCATCTGAGGGTGTGAGCGTCTGTGGGGGTGAGCGTCTGAGGGGGTGAGCGTCTGTGGGGGTGAGCGTCTGTGGGGGTGAGCGTCTGAGGGGGTGAGCGTCTGTGGGGGTGAGCGTCTGTGGGGGTGAGCGTCCGAGGGGGTGAGCGGGTGAGCCTCTGAGGGGGTGAGCGTCTGAGGGGGTGAGGGGGTGAGCGTCTAAGGAGGTGAGCCTCGTCTGAGGGGGTGAGAGTCTGAGGGGGTGAGCGTCTGTGGGGGTGAGCGTCTGTGGGGGTGAGCGTCCGAGGGGGTGAGCGTCCGAGGTGGTGAGCGGGTGAGCCTCTGAGGGGGTGAGCGTCTGAAGGGGTGAGGGGGTGAGCGTCTAAGGAGGTGAGCCTCGTCTGAGGGGGTGAGAGTCTGAGGGGGTGAGCGTCTGAGGGGGTGAGCGTCTGAGGGGGTGAGCTTCTGAGGGGGTGAGTTGGTGAGCGTCCGAGGCGGTGAGCGTCCGAAGGGCTGAGCGTCCAAGGGGGTGAGCTTCTGAGGGGGTGAGGGGATGAGCGTCTGAGGGGGTGAGCGTCCGAGGGGGTGAGGGGGTGAGCGTCCGAGGGTGTGAGCGTCCGAGGGGGTGAGGGGATGAGCGGGTGAGGGGGTGAGCGTCCATGGGGGTGAGGGGGTGAGCATCTGAGGGGATGAGCGTCTGAGGGGGTGAGCGTCTGAGGGGGTGAGGGGGTGAGCGTCTGAGGGGGTGAGGGAGTGAGCGTCTGAGGGGGTGAGGGAGTGAGCGTCTGAGGGGGTGATGGGGTGAGCGTCTGAGGGGGTAAGGGGGTGAGCGTCTGAGGGGGTGAAGGGGTGAGCGTCTGAGGGTGTGATCGTCTGAGTGGGTGAGCTTCTGAGGGGGTGAGCGTCTGAGGGGGTGAGCGTCTGGGGAGGGTGAGGGGGTGAGCACCTGAGTGGGTGAGCATCTGAGAGGGTTAGGGGGTGAGCGTCTGAAGGGGTGAGCGTCTGAGGGGGTGAGCGTCTGAGAGGGTGAGCGGGTGAAGGGGTGAGCGTCTGAGGGGTTGAGGGGGTGAGCGTCTGAGGGGTTGAGGTGGTGTGCATCTGAGGGGGTGAGGAGGTGAGCGTCTGAGGGGGTGATCGTCTGAGGGGGTGAGGGGGTGAGCGTCTGAGGGGGTGAGGGAGGTGAGCGTCTGAGGGGGTGAGCTTCTGAGGGGGTGATGGGGTGAGCGTCTGAGGGGGTGAGCATCTGAGGGTCTGAGCGTCTGAGAGGGTGAGCGACTGAGGGGGTGAGCGTCTGAGGGAACGAGGGGGTGAGCATCTGAGGGGGCGAAGGTTTGAGCGTCTGAGGGGGCGAGGGGGGGAGAGGGGGTAAGGGGGTGAGCATCTGAGGGGGTGAGCATCTAAGGGGGTGAGCATCTGAGGGGGTGAGAGGGTGAGCGTCTGAGGGGAGGAGCATCTGAGGGGGTAAGGGGGTGAGCGTCTGAGGGAGTGAGGGGGTGAGCGTCTGAGGGGGTGAGGGAGTGAGCGTCTGAAGGGGTGAGGGGGTGAGCGTCTGAGGGGTTGAGCGTCTGATGGGGTGAGTGTCTGAGGGGGTGAGCGTCTGAGGGGGTGAGCGTCTGAGGGGGTGAGGGGGTGGGCGTCTCCGGGGTTGAGGGGGTGAGCATCTGAGGCGGTGAGCGTCTTAGGGGGTGAGGGTCTGTGGGGTTGAGGGGGTGAGCGTCTGAAGGGGTGAGGGGTGGGTGTCTCAGGGGTTGAGGGGGTGAGCGTCTGAGGCGGTGAGGGGGTGAGCATCTGAGGGTGTGAGCGTCTGTGGGGGTGAGCGTCTGAGGGGGTGAGCGTCTGTGGGGGTGAGCGTCTGTGGGGGTGAGCGTCTGAGGGGGTGAGCGTGTGTGGGGGTGAGCGTGTGTGGGGGTGAGCGTCTGAGCGGGTGAGCGTCTGAGCGGGTGAGCGTCTGTGGGGGTGAGCGTCTGAGGGGGTGAGGGGGTGGGCGTCTGAGGGGGTGAGGGGGTGGGCGTCTCCGGGGTTGAGGGGGTGAGCGTCTGAGGGGGTGAGCGTCTTAGGGGGTGAGCGTCTGAGTGGTTGAGGGGGTGAGTGTCTGAAAGGGTGAGGGGTGGGTGTCTCAGGGGTTGAGGGGGTGAGCGTCTGAGGCGGTGAGGGGGTGAGCATCTGAGGGTGTGAGCGTCTATGGGGGTGAGCGTCTGAGGGGGTGAGCGTCTGTGGGGGTGAGCGTCTGTGGGGGTGAGCGTCTGTGGGGGTGAGCGTCTGTGGGGGTGAGCGTCTGACGGGGTGAGCGTCTGAGGGGGTGAGCGTCTGTGGGGGTGAGCGGGTGAGCCTCTGAGGGGGTGAGCGTCTGAGGGGGTGAGCGTCTAAGGAGGTGAGCCTCATCTGAGGGGGTGAGAGTCTGAGGGAGTGAGCTTCTGAGGGGGTGAGCGTCTGAGGCGGTGAGCGTCCGAAGGGCTGAGCGTCCAAGTGGGTGAGCTTCTGAGGGGGTGAGCGTCTGAGGGGGTGAGCGTCCGAGGGGGTGAGCGTCTGAGGGGGTGAGGGGATGAGCGGGTGAGGGGGTGACCGTCCATGGGGGTGAGGGGGTGAGCATCTGAGGGGATGAGCGTCTGAGGGGGTGATGGGGTGAGCGTCTGAGTGGGTAAGGGGGTGAGCGTCTGAGGGGGTGATCGTCTGAGGGGGTGAGCGTCTGAGGGGGTGAGCGTCTGAGGGGGTGAGCACCTGAGGGGGTGAGTGGGTGAGCATCTGAAGGGGTGAGCGTCTGAGGGGGTGAGCGTCTGAGAGGGTGAGCGGGTGAAGGGGTGAGCGTCTGAGGGGTTGAGGGGGTGAGCGTCTGAGGGGTTGAGGTGGTGTGCATCTGAGGGGGTGAGGGGGTGAGCGTCTGAGGGGGTGAGCGTCTAAGGGGGTGAGGGAGGTGAGCGTCTGAGGGGGTGAGGGCATGAGCGTCTGAGGGGGTGAGCTTCTGAGGGGGTGATGGGGTGAGCGTCTGAGGGGGTGAGCGTCTGAGGGTCTGAGCGTCTGAGAGGGTGAGCGACTGAGGGGGTGAGCGTCTGAGGGAACGAGGGGGTGAGCATCTGAGGGGGCGAAGGTTTGAGCGTCTGAGGGGGCGAGGGGGGGAGAGGGGGTAAGGGGGTGAGCATCTGAGGGTGTGAGCATCTAAGGGGGTGAGCATCTGAGGGGGTGAGAGGGTGAGCGTCTGAGGGGAGGAGCATCTGAGGGGTTAAGGGGGTGAGCGTCTGAGGGAGTGAGGGGGTGAGCGTCTGAGGGGGTGAGCGTCTGAGGGGGTGAGCGTCTGAGGGGGTGAGGGAGTGAGCGTCTGAAGGGGTGAGCGACTGAGGGGGTGAGCGTCTGAGGGGGTGAGGGGGTGAGCGTCTGAAGGGGTGAGAGGGTGAGCGTCTGAGGGAGTGAGGGGGTGACCGTCTGAGGGGGTGAGCGTCTGAGGGAGTGAGAGTCTGAGGGGGTGAGCGTCTGAAGGGGTGAGGCGGAGAGCGTCTGAGGGGGTGAGGGGTTGAGCGTCTGAGGGGGTGAGAGGGTGAGCATCTGAGGGGGTGAGCGTCTGAGGGGGTGAGCGTCTGAGGGGGTGAGGGAGTGAGCGTCTGAAGGGGTGAGGGGGTGAGCGTCTGAGGGGGTGAGCGTCTGAGGTGGTGAGGGGGTGAGCGTCTGAGGGGGTGAGCGAGTGAGCGTCTGAGGGGGGAGCGGGTGAGCGTCTGAGGGGGTGAGCGTCTGAGGGGGTGAGGGGTTGAGCGTCTGAGGGGGTGAGGGGGTGAGCGTCTGAGGGGGTGAGCATCTGAGAGGGTGAGGGGTGAGCAGACGTCTGAGGGGGTGAGCGTGTGAGGGTGAGAGAAGAGGGGGTGAGCGTCTGAGGGGTTGAGGGGGTGTTCATCTGAGGGGGTGAGCGTCTGAGGGGGTGAGCGTCTGAGGGGGTGAGGGGGTGAGCGTGTGAGGGGGTAAGCGTCTGAGGGGGTGAGCATCTGAGCGGGTGAGCGTCTGAGAGGGTGAGCGTTTGAGGGCGTGAGGGGGTGAGCATCTGAGGGCGTGAGCGTCTGAGGGGTTGAGCATCTGAGGGGGTGAGAGGGTGAGCGTCTGAGAGGGTGAGCATCTGAGGGGAGGAGCGTCTGAGGGGGTAAGGGGGTGAGCGTCCGAGGGGGTGAGCGTCCGAGGTGGTGAAGGGATGAGCGTCTGAGGGGGTAAGGGGGTGAGCGAGCGTCTGAGGGGGTGAGCGTGTGAGGGGGTGAGCGTCTGACGGGGTGAGCGTCTGAGGGGGTGAGGGGGTGAGCGTCTGAGGGCGTGAGGGGGTGGGCGTCTCCGGGGTTGAGGGGGTGAGCGTCTGAGGGGGTGAGCGTCTTAGGGGGTGAGGGTCTGAGGGGGTGAGGGGGTGAGCGTCTGAAGGGGTGAGGGGTGGGTGTCTCAGGGGTTGAGGGGGTGAGCATCTGAGGCGGTGAGGGGGTGAGCATCTGAGGGTGTGAGCGTCTGTGGGGGTGAGCGTCTGAAGGGGTGAGCGTCTGTGGGGGTGAGCGTCTGTGGGGGTGAGCGTCTGTGGGGGTGAGCGTCTGTGGGGGTGAGCTTCTGTGGGAGTGAGCGTCTGAGCGGGTGAGCGTCTGAGCGGGTGAGCGTCTGTGGGGGTGAGCGTCTGTGGGGGTGAGCGTCTGTGGGGGTGAGCGTCTGTGGGGGTGAGCGTCTGAGGGGGTGAGCGTCTGAGGGGGTGAGCGTCTGAGGGGGTGAGCGTCTGAGGGGGTGAGGGGGTGGGCGTTTGAGGGGGTGAGGGGGTGGGCGTCTCCGGGGTTGAGGGGGTGAGCGTCTGAGGGGTTGAGCGTCTTAGGGGGTGAGCGTCTGAGGGGTTGAGGGGGTGAGCGTCTGAAGGGGTGAGGGGTGGGTGTCTCAGGGGTTGAGGGGGTGAGCGTCTGAGGCGGTGAGGGGGTGAGCATCTGAGGGTGTGAGCGTCTGTGGGGGTGAGCGTCTGAGGGGGTGAGCGTCTGAGGGGGTGAGCGTCTGTGGGGGTGAGCGTCTGAGGGGGTGAGCGTCTGTGGGGGTGAGCGTCTGAGGGGGTGAGCGTCTGTGGGGGTGAGCGTCCGAGGGGGTGAGCGTCCGAGGGGGTGAGCGGATGAGCCTCTGAGGGGGTGAGCGTCTGAGGGGGTGAGGGGGTGAGCGTCTAAGGAGGTGAGCCTCGTCTGAGGGGGTGAGAGTCTGAGGTTGTGAGCGTCTGTGGGGGTGAGCGTCCGAGGGGGTGAGCGTCCGAGGTGGTGAGCGGGTGAGCCTCTGAGGGGGTGAGCGTCTTAAGGGGTGAGGGGGTGAGCGTCTAAGGAGGTGAGCCTCGTCTGAGGTGGTGAGAGTCTGAGGGGGTGAGCGTCTGAGGGGGTGAGCTTCTGAGGGGGTGAGCGTCCGAGGCGGTGAGCGTCCGAAGGGCTGAGCGTCCAAGGGGGTGAGCTTCTGAGGGGGTGAGGGGATGAGCGTCTGAGGGGGTGAGCGCCCGAGGGGGTGAGGGGGTGAGCGCCCGAGGGTGTGAGCGTCCGAGGGGTTGAGGGGATGAGCGGGTGAGGGGGTGAGCGTCCATGGGGGTGAGGGGGTGAGCATCTGAGGGGATGAGCGTCTGAGGGGGTGAGGGGGTGAGCGTCTGAGGGGGTGAGGGAGTGAGCGTCTGAGGGGGTGAGGGAGTGAGCGTCTGAGGGGGTGATGGGGTGAGCGTCTGAGGGGGTAAGGGGGTGAGCGTCTGAGGGGGTGAAGGGGTGAGCGTCTGAGGGGGTGATCGTCTGAGTGGGTGAGCTTCTGAGGGGGTGAGCGTCTGAGGGGGTGAGCGTCTGGGGAGGGTGAGGGGGTGAGCACCTGAGGGGGTGAGTGGGTGAGCATCTGAGAGGGTTAGGGGGTGAGTGTCTGAAGGGGTGAGCGTCTGAGGGGGTGAGCGTCTGAGAGGGTGAGCGGGTGAAGGGGTGAGCGTCTGAGGGGTTGAGGGGGTGAGCGTCTGAGGGGTTGAGGTGGTGTGCATCTGAGGGGGTGAGGGGGTGAGCGTCTGAGGGGGTGATTGTCTGAGGGGGTGAGCTTCTGAGGGGGTGATGGGGTGAGCGTCTGAGGGGGTGAGCGTCTGAGAGGGTGAGCGACTGAGGGGGTGAGCGTCTGAGGGAACGAGGGGGTGAGCATCTGAGGGGGCGAAGGTTTGAGCGTCTGAGGGGGGGAGAGGGGGTAAGGGGGTGAGCATCTGAGGGGGTGAGCATCTAAGGGGGTGAGCATCTGAGGGGGTGAGAGGGTGAGCGTCTGAGGGGAGGAGCATCTGAAGGGGTAAGGGGGTGAGCGTCTGAGGGAGTGAGGGGGTGAGCGTCTGAGGGGGTGAGGGGGTGAGCGTCTGAAGGGGTGAGGGGGTGAGCGTCTGAGGGGGTGAGCGTGTGAGGGGGTGAGCGTCTGAGGGGGTGAGCGTCTGAGGGGGTGAGGGGGTGGGCGTCTGAGGGGGTGAGGGGGTGGGCGTCTCCGGGGTTGAGGGGGTGAGCGTCTGAGGGGGTGAGCGTCTTAGGGGATGAGGGTCTGTGGGGTTGAGGGGGTGAGCGTCTGAGGGGAGGAGCATCTGAGGGGGTAAGGGGGTGAGCGTCTGAGGGAGTGAGGGGGTGAGCGTCTGAGGGGGTGAGGGAGTGAGCGTCTGAAGGGGTGAGGGGGTGAGCGTCTGAGGGGTTGAGCGTCTGAGGGGTTGAGCGTCTGATGGGGTGAGTGTCTGAGGGGGTGAGCGTCTGAGGGGGTGAGCGTCTGAGGGGGTGAGGGGGTGGGCGTCTCCGGGGTTGAGGGGGTGAGCATCTGAGGCGGTGAGCGTCTTAGGGGGTGAGGGTCTGTGGGGTTGAGGGGGTGAGCGTCTGAAGGGGTGAGGGGTGGGTGTCTCAGGGGTTGAGGGGGTGAGCGTCTGAGGCGGTGAGGGGGTGAGCATCTGAGGGTGTGAGCGTCTGTGGGGGTGAGCGTCTGTGGGGGTGAGCGTCTGAGGGGGTGAGCGTCTGTGGGGGTGAGCGTCTGAGGGGGTGAGCGTGTGTGGGGGTGAGCGTGTGTGGGGGTGAGCGTCTGAGCGGGTGAGCGTCTGAGCGGGTGAGCTTCTGTGGGGGTGAGCGTCTGAGGGGGTGAGCGTCTGAGGGGGTGAGGGGGTGGGCGTCTGAGGGGGTGAGGGGGTGGGCGTCTCCGGAGTTGAGGGGGTGAGCGTCTGAGGGGGTGAGCGTCTTAGGGGGTGAGCGTCTGAGTGGTTGAGGGGGTGAGTGTCTGAAAGGGTGAGGGGTGGGTGTCTCAGGGGTTGAGGGGGTGAGCGTCTGAGGCGGTGAGGGGGTGAGCATCTGAGGGTGTGAGCGTCTATGGGGGTGAGCGTCTGAGGGGGTGAGCGTCTGTGGGGGTGAGCGTCTGTGGGGGTGAGCGTCTGTGGGGGTGAGCGTCTGAGGGGGTGAGCGTCTGAGGGGGTGAGCGTCTGAGGGGGTGAGCGTCTAAGGAGGTGAGCCTCATCTGAGGGGGTGAGAGTCTGAGGGAGTGAGCTTCTGAGGGGGTGAGGGGGTGAGCGTCTGAGGCGGTGAGCGTCCGAAGGGCTGAGCGTCCAAGTGGTTGAGCTTCTGAGGGGGTGAGGGGGTGAGCGTCTGAGGGGGTGAGCGTCCGAGGGGGTGAGCGTCCGAGGGGGTGAGCGTCTGAGGGGGTGAGGGGATGAGCGGGTGAGGGGGTGACCGTCCATGGGGGTGAGGGGGTGAGCATCTGAGGGGATGAGCGTCTGAGGGGGTGATGGGGTGAGCGTCTGAGTGGGTAAGGGGGTGAGCGTCTGAGGGGGTGAGCGTCTGAGGGGGTGAGCGTCTGAGGGGGTGAGCACCTGAGGGGGTGAGTGGGTGAGCATCTGAAGGGGTGAGCGTCTGAGAGGGTGAGCGGGTGAAGGGGTGAGCGTCTGAGGGGTTGAGGGGGTGAGCGTCTGAGGGGTTGAGGTGGTGTGCGTCTGAGGGGGTGAGCGTCTAAGGGGGTGAGGGAGGTGAGCGTCTGAGGGGGTGAGGGCATGAGCGTCTGAGGGGGTGAGCTTCTGAGGGGGTGATGGGGTGAGCGTCTGAGGGGGTGAGCGTCTGAGGGTCTGAGCGTCTGAGAGGGTGAGCGACTGAGGGGGTGAGCGTCTGAGGGAACGAGGGGGTGAGCATCTGAGGGGGCGAAGGTTTGAGCGTCTGAGGGGGCGAGGGGGGGAGAGGGGGTAAGGGGGTGAGCATCTTAGGGTGTGAGCATCTAAGGGGGTTAGCATCTGAGGGGGTGAGAGGGTGAGCGTCTGAGGGGAGGAGCATCTGAG
This sequence comes from Phyllobates terribilis, assembly GCF_046119375.1. Lineage (NCBI taxonomy): Eukaryota > Metazoa > Chordata > Amphibia > Anura > Dendrobatidae > Phyllobates > Phyllobates terribilis. The sequence continues at coordinate 46,256 of NW_027364848.1, forward strand.
GGGTTCAGGGGGTGAGCGTCTGAGGGAGTAAGGGGGTGAGCGTCTGAGGGGGTGAGCGTCTGAGGGGGTGAGCGTCTGAGGGGGTGAGGGAGTGAGCGTCTGAAGGGGTGAGGGGGTGAGCGACTGAGGGGGTGAGCGTCTGAGGGGGTGAGGGGGTGAGCGTCTGAGGGGGAGAGGTGGTGAGGGGGTGAGCATCTGAAGGGGTGAGAGGGTGAGCGTCTGAGGGAGTGAGGGGGTGACCGTCTGAGGGGGTGAGCGTCTGAGGGGGTGAGCGTCTGAGGGAGTGAGAGTCTGAGGGGGTGAGCGTCTGAAGGGGTGAGGCGGAGAGCGTCTGAGGGGGTGAGGGGTTGAGCGTCTGAGGGGGTGAGAGGGTGAGCATCTGATGGGGTGAGCGTCTGAGGGGGTGAGCGTCTGAGGGGGTGAGGGAGTGAGCGTCTGAAGGGGTGAGGGGGTAAGCGTCTGAGGGGGTGAGCGTCTGAGGGGGTGAGGCGGAGAGCATCTGAGGGGGTGAGGGGTTGAGCGTCTGAGGGGGAGAGGGGGTGAGGGGGTGAGCATCTGAGGGGGTGAGCATCTAAGGGGGCGAGCATCTGAGGGGGTGAGAGGGTGAGCGTCTGAGGGGAGGAGCGTGTGAGGGGGTAAGGGGGTGAGCGTCTGAGGGAGTAAGGTGGTGAGCGTCTGAGGGGGTGAGCGTCTGAGGGGGTGAGGGAGTGAGCGTCTGAGGGGGTGAGCGTCTGAAGGGGTGAGGCGGAGAGTGTCTGATGGGGTGAGGGGTTGAGCGTCTGAGGGGGTGAGCGTCTGAGGGGTTGAGGGGGTGAGTGTCTGAAAGGGTGAGGGGTGGGTGTCTCAGGGGTTGAGGGGGTGAGCGTCTGAGGCGGTGAGGGGGTGAGCATCTGAGGGTGTGAGCGTCTATGGGGGTGAGCGTCTGAGGGGGTGAGCGTCTGTGGGGGTGAGCGTCTGTGGGGGTGAGCGTCTGTGGGGGTGAGCGTCTGAGGGGGTGAGCGTCTGAGGGGGTGAGCGTCTGAGGGGGTGAGCGTCTAAGGAGGTGAGCCTCATCTGAGGGGGTGAGAGTCTGAGGGAGTGAGCTTCTGAGGGGGTGAGGGGGTGAGCGTCTGAGGCGGTGAGCGTCCGAAGGGCTGAGCGTCCAAGTGGTTGAGCTTCTGAGGGGGTGAGGGGGTGAGCGTCTGAGGGGGTGAGCGTCCGAGGGGGTGAGCGTCCGAGGGGGTGAGCGTCTGAGGGGGTGAGGGGATGAGCGGGTGAGGGGGTGACCGTCCATGGGGGTGAGGGGGTGAGCATCTGAGGGGATGAGCGTCTGAGGGGGTGATGGGGTGAGCGTCTGAGTGGGTAAGGGGGTGAGCGTCTGAGGGGGTGAGCGTCTGAGGGGGTGAGCGTCTGAGGGGGTGAGCACCTGAGGGGGTGAGTGGGTGAGCATCTGAAGGGGTGAGCGTCTGAGAGGGTGAGCGGGTGAAGGGGTGAGCGTCTGAGGGGTTGAGGGGGTGAGCGTCTGAGGGGTTGAGGTGGTGTGCGTCTGAGGGGGTGAGCGTCTAAGGGGGTGAGGGAGGTGAGCGTCTGAGGGGGTGAGGGCATGAGCGTCTGAGGGGGTGAGCTTCTGAGGGGGTGATGGGGTGAGCGTCTGAGGGGGTGAGCGTCTGAGGGTCTGAGCGTCTGAGAGGGTGAGCGACTGAGGGGGTGAGCGTCTGAGGGAACGAGGGGGTGAGCATCTGAGGGGGCGAAGGTTTGAGCGTCTGAGGGGGCGAGGGGGGGAGAGGGGGTAAGGGGGTGAGCATCTTAGGGTGTGAGCATCTAAGGGGGTTAGCATCTGAGGGGGTGAGAGGGTGAGCGTCTGAGGGGAGGAGCATCTGAGGGGTTCAGGGGGTGAGCGTCTGAGGGAGTAAGGGGGTGAGCGTCTGAGGGGGTGAGCGTCTGAGGGGGTGAGCGTCTGAGGGGGTGAGGGAGTGAGCGTCTGAAGGGGTGAGGGGGTGAGCGACTGAGGGGGTGAGCGTCTGAGGGGGTGAGGGGGTGAGCGTCTGAGGGGGAGAGGTGGTGAGGGGGTGAGCATCTGAAGGGGTGAGAGGGTGAGCGTCTGAGGGAGTGAGGGGGTGACCGTCTGAGGGGGTGAGCGTCTGAGGGGTGAGCGTCTGAGGGAGTGAGAGTCTGAGGGGGTGAGCGTCTGAAGGGGTGAGGCGGAGAGCGTCTGAGGGGGTGAGGGGTTGAGCGTCTGAGGGGGTGAGAGGGTGAGCATCTGATGGGGTGAGCGTCTGAGGGGGTGAGCGTCTGAGGGGGTGAGGGAGTGAGCGTCTGAAGGGGTGAGGGGGTAAGCGTCTGAGGGGGTGAGCGTCTGAGGGGGTGAGGCGGAGAGCATCTGAGGGGGTGAGGGGTTGAGCGTCTGAGGGGGAGAGGGGGTGAGGGGGTGAGCATCTGAGGGGGTGAGCATCTAAGGGGGCGAGCATCTGAGGGGGTGAGAGGGTGAGCGTCTGAGGGGAGGAGCGTGTGAGGGGGTAAGGGGGTGAGCGTCTGAGGGAGTAAGGTGGTGAGCGTCTGAGGGGGTGAGCGTCTGAGGGGGTGAGGGAGTGAGCGTCTGAGGGGGTGAGCGTCTGAAGGGGTGAGGCGGAGAGTGTCTGATGGGGTGAGGGGTTGAGCGTCTGAGGGGGTGAGCGTCTGAGGGGGTGAGCGTCTGAGGGGGTGAGGGAGTGAGCGTCTGAGGGGGTGAGCGTCTGTGGGGGTGAGCGTCCGAGGGGGTGAGCGTCCGAGGGGGTGAGCGGATGAGCCTCTGAGGGGGTGAGCGTCTGAGGGGGTGAGGGGGTGAGCGTCTAAGGAGGTGAGCCTCGTCTGAGGGGGTGAGAGTCTGAGGTTGTGAGCGTCTGTGGGGGTGAGCGTCCGAGGGGGTGAGCGTCCGAGGTGGTGAGCGGGTGAGCCTCTGAGGGGGTGAGCGTCTTAAGGGGTGAGGGGGTGAGCGTCTAAGGAGGTGAGCCTCGTCTGAGGTGGTGAGAGTCTGAGGGGGTGAGCGTCTGAGGGGGTGAGCTTCTGAGGGGGTGAGCGTCCGAGGCGGTGAGCGTCCGAAGGGCTGAGCGTCCAAGGGGGTGAGCTTCTGAGGGGGTGAGGGGATGAGCGTCTGAGGGGGTGAGCGCCCGAGGGGGTGAGGGGGTGAGCGCCCGAGGGTGTGAGCGTCCGAGGGGTTGAGGGGATGAGCGGGTGAGGGGGTGAGCGTCCATGGGGGTGAGGGGGTGAGCATCTGAGGGGATGAGTGTCTGAGGGGGTGAGGGGGTGAGCGTCTGAGGGGGTGAGGGAGTGAGCGTCTGAGGGGGTGAGGGAGTGAGCGTCTGAGGGGGTAAGGGGGTGAGCGTCTGAGGGGGTGAAGGGGTGAGCGTCTGAGGGGGTGATCGTCTGAGTGGGTGAGCTTCTGAGGGGGTGAGCGTCTGAGGGGGTGAGCGTCTGGGGAGGGTGAGGGGGTGAGCACCTGAGGGGGTGAGTGGGTGAGCATCTGAGAGGGTTAGGGGGTGAGTGTCTGAAGGGGTGAGCGTCTGAGGGGGTGAGCGTCTGAGAGGGTGAGCGGGTGAAGGGGTGAGCGTCTGAGGGGTTGAGGGGGTGAGCGTCTGAGGGGTTGAGGTGGTGTGCATCTGAGGGGGTGAGGGGGTGAGCGTCTGAGGGGGTGATTGTCTGAGGGGGTGAGCTTCTGAGGGGGTGATGGGGTGAGCGTCTGAGGGGGTGAGCGTCTGAGAGGGTGAGCGACTGAGGGGGTGAGCGTCTGAGGGAACGAGGGGGTGAGCATCTGAGGGGGCGAAGGTTTGAGCGTCTGAGGGGGGAGAGGGGGTAAGGGGGTGAGCATCTGAGGGGGTGAGCATCTAAGGGGGTGAGCATCTGAGGGGGTGAGAGGGTGAGCGTCTGAGGGGAGGAGCATCTGAAGGGGTAAGGGGGTGAGCGTCTGAGGGAGTGAGGGGGTGAGCGTCTGAGGGGGTGAGCGTCTGAGGGGGTGAGGGGGTGAGCGTCTGAGGGGGTGAGCGTGTGAGGGGGTGAGCGTCTGAGGGGGTGAGCGTCTGAGGGGGTGAGGGGGTGGGCGTCTGAGGGGGTGAGGGGGTGGGCGTCTCCGGGGTTGAGGGGGTGAGCGTCTGAGGGGGTGAGCGTCTTAGGGGATGAGGGTCTGTGGGGTTGAGGGGGTGAGCGTCTGAGGGGAGGAGCATCTGAGGGGGTAAGGGGGTGAGCGTCTGAGGGAGTGAGGGGGTGAGCGTCTGAGGGGGTGAGGGAGTGAGCGTCTGAAGGGGTGAGGGGGTGAGCGTCTGAGGGGTTGAGCGTCTGAGGGGTTGAGCGTCTGATGGGGTGAGTGTCTGAGGGGGTGAGCGTCTGAGGGGGTGAGCGTCTGAGGGGGTGAGGGGGTGGGCGTCTCCGGGGTTGAGGGGGTGAGCATCTGAGGCGGTGAGCGTCTTAGGGGGTGAGGGTCTGTGGGGTTGAGGGGGTGAGCGTCTGAAGGGGTGAGGGGTGGGTGTCTCAGGGGTTGAGGGGGTGAGCGTCTGAGGCGGTGAGGGGGTGAGCATCTGAGGGTGTGAGCGTCTGTGGGGGTGAGCGTCTGTGGGGGTGAGCGTCTGAGGGGGTGAGCGTCTGTGGGGGTGAGCGTCTGAGGGGGTGAGCGTGTGTGGGGGTGAGCGTGTGTGGGGGTGAGCGTCTGAGCGGGTGAGCGTCTGAGCGGGTGAGCTTCTGTGGGGGTGAGCGTCTGAGGGGGTGAGCGTCTGAGGGGGTGAGGGGGTGGGCGTCTGAGGGGGTGAGGGGGTGGGCGTCTCCGGAGTTGAGGGGGTGAGCGTCTGAGGGGGTGAGCGTCTTAGGGGGTGAGCGTCTGAGTGGTTGAGGGGGTGAGTGTCTGAAAGGGTGAGGGGTGGGTGTCTCAGGGGTTGAGGGGGTGAGCGTCTGAGGCGGTGAGGGGGTGAGCATCTGAGGGTGTGAGCGTCTATGGGGGTGAGCGTCTGAGGGGGTGAGCGTCTGTGGGGGTGAGCGTCTGTGGGGGTGAGCGTCTGTGGGGGTGAGCGTCTGACGGGGTGAGCGTCTGAGGGGGTGAGCGTCTGAGGGGGTGAGCGTCTGAGGGGGTGAGCGTCTAAGGAGGTGAGCCTCATCTGAGGGGGTGAGAGTCTGAGGGAGTGAGCTTCTGAGGGGGTGAGGGGGTGAGCGTCTGAGGCGGTGAGCGTCCGAAGGGCTGAGCGTCCAAGTGGGTGAGCTTCTGAGGGGGTGAGGGGGTGAGCGTCTGAGGGGGTGAGCGTCCGAGGGGGTGAGCGTCCGAGGGGGTGAGCGTCCGAGGGGGTGAGCGTCTGAGGGGGTGAGGGGATGAGCGGGTGAGGGGGTGACCGTCCATGGGGGTGAGGGGGTGAGCATCTGAGGGGATGAGCGTCTGAGGGGGTGATGGGGTGAGCGTCTGAGTGGGTAAGGGGGTGAGCGTCTGAGGGGGTGAGCGTCTGAGGGGGTGAGCGTCTGAGGGGGTGAGCACCTGAGGGGGTGAGTGGGTGAGCATCTGAAGGGGTGAGCGTCTGAGAGGGTGAGCGGGTGAAGGGGTGAGCGTCTGAGGGGTTGAGGGGGTGAGCGTCTGAGGGGTTGAGGTGGTGTGCGTCTGAGGGGGTGAGCGTCTAAGGGGGTGAGGGAGGTGAGCGTCTGAGGGGGTGAGGGCATGAGCGTCTGAGGGGGTGAGCTTCTGAGGGGGTGATGGGGTGAGCGTCTGAGGGGGTGAGCGTCTGAGGGTCTGAGCGTCTGAGAGGGTGAGCGACTGAGGGGGTGAGCGTCTGAGGGAACGAGGGGGTGAGCATCTGAGGGGGCGAAGGTTTGAGCGTCTGAGGGGGCGAGGGGGGGAGAGGGGGTAAGGGGGTGAGCATCTGAGGGTGTGAGCATCTAAGGGGGTTAGCATCTGAGGGGGTGAGAGGGTGAGCGTCTGAGGGGAGGAGCATCTGAGGGGTTCAGGGGGTGAGCGTCTGAGGGAGTAAGGGGGTGAGCGTCTGAGGGGGTGAGCGTCTGAGGGGGTGAGCGTCTGAGGGGGTGAGGGAGTGAGCGTCTGAAGGGGTGAGGGGGTGAGCGACTGAGGGGGTGAGCGTCTGAGGGGGTGAGGGGGTGAGCGTCTGAGGGGGAGAGGTGGTGAGGGGGTGAGCATCTGAAGGGGTGAGAGGGTGAGCGTCTGAGGGAGTGAGGGGGTGACCGTCTGAGGGGGTGAGCGTCTGAGGGGGTGAGCGTCTGAGGGAGTGAGAGTCTGAGGGGGTGAGCGTCTGAAGGGGTGAGGCGGAGAGCGTCTGAGGGGGTGAGGGGTTGAGCGTCTGAGGGGGTGAGAGGGTGAGCATCTGATGGGGTGAGCGTCTGAGGGGGTGAGCGTCTGAGGGGGTGAGGGAGTGAGCGTCTGAAGGGGTGAGGGGGTAAGCGTCTGAGGGGGTGAGCGTCTGAGGGGGTGAGGCGGAGAGCATCTGAGGGGGTGAGGGGTTGAGCGTCTGAGGGGGAGAGGGGGTGAGGGGGTGAGCATCTGAGGGGGTGAGCATCTAAGGGGGCGAGCATCTGAGGGGGTGAGAGGGTGAGCGTCTGAGGGGAGGAGCGTGTGAGGGGGTAAGGGGGTGAGCGTCTGAGGGAGTAAGGTGGTGAGCGTCTGAGGGGGTGAGCGTCTGAGGGGGTGAGGGAGTGAGCGTCTGAGGGGGTGAGCGTCTGAAGGGGTGAGGCGGAGAGTGTCTGATGGGGTGAGGGGTTGAGCGTCTGAGGGGGTGAGCGTCTGAGGGGGTGAGCGTCTGAGGGGGTGAGGGAGTGAGCGTCTGAGGGGGTGAGCGTCTGAAGGGGTGAGGGGGTGAGCTTCTGAGGGGGTGAGCGTCTGAGGGGGTGAGGGGTTGAGCGTCTGAGGGGGTGAAGGGTTGAGCGTCTGAGGGGTTGAGCGTCTGAGGGGGTGAGGCGGAGAGCGTCTGAGGGGGTAAGCGTCTGAGGGGGTGAGCGTCTGAGGAGGTGAGCGTCTGAGGGGGTGAGCGCCTGAGGGGGTGAGCGGGTGAGGGGGTGAGCGTCTGACGGGGTGAGCGTCTGACGGGGTGAGGGAGTGAGCGTGTGAGGGAGTGAGCGTGTGAGGGAGTGAGCGTGTGAGGGAGTGAGCGTGTGAGGGAGTGAGCGTCTGAGGGGTTGAGCGTCTGATGGGGTGAGCGTCTGAGGGGGTGAGCGTCTGAGGGGGTGAGGGGGTGGGCGTCTCAGGGGTTGAGGGGGTGAGTGTCTGAGGCGTTGAGCGGGTGAGGGGGTGAGCGGTTGAGGGGGTGAGCGTCTGAGGGGGTGAGCGTCTGAAGGGGTGAGGGGGTGAGCGTCTGAGGGGGTGAGCGTCTGAGGGGGTGAGGGGTTGAGCGTCTGAGGGGGTGAGGGGTTGAGCGTCTGAGGGGGTGAGGGGTTGAGCGTCTGAGGGGTTGAGCGTCTGAGGAGGTGAGGCGGAGAGCGTCTGAGGGGGTAAGCGTCTGAGGGGGTGAGCGTCTGAGGAGGTGAGGGGGTGAGCGTCTGAGGGGGTCAGCGGGTGAGGGGGTGAGCGTCTGACGGGGTGAGCGTCTGACGGGGTGAGCGTCTGACGGGGTGAGGGAGTGAGCGTGTGAGGGAGTGAGCGTGTGAGGGAGTGAGCGTGTGAGGGAGTGAGCGTCTGAGGGGTTGAGCGTCTGAGGGGTTGAGCGTCTGATGGGGTGAGCGTCTGAGGGGGTGAGTGTCTGAGGGGGTGAGCGTCTGAGGGGGTGAGCGTCTGAGGGGGTGAGCGTCTGAGGGGGTGAGGGGGTGGGCGTCTCAGGGGTTGAGGGGGTGAGTGTCTGAGGCGTTGAGCGGGTGAGGGGGTGATCGGTTGAGGGGGTGAGCGTCTGAGGGGTTGAGGGGGTGAGCGTCTGAGGCGGTGAGGTGGTGAGCGGCTGAGGGGGTGAGCGTCTGAGGGGGTGAGCGTCTGAGGGGATGAGCGTCTGAGGTGGTGAGGGGGTGAGCGTCTGAGGGGGTGAGCATCAGGGGAGCTGAGGGGGTGAGGGGTTCAGTGTCTGAGGGGGTGAGCTTCTGAGGGAGTGAGGGTCTGAGGGGGTGAGCGTCTGAGTGGGTGAAGGGGTGAGCGTCTCAGGGGTTGAGGGGGTGAGCGTCTGAGGGGGTGATGGGGTGAGCGTCTGAGGGGGTGAACGTCAGAGGGGGTGAGGGGGTGAGCGTCTGAGGGGGTGAGGGGGTGAGGGGGTGAGCGCCTGAGGGGGTGAGCGTCTGAGGGGTTGAGCGTCTGAGGGGTTGAGCGTCTGAGGGGGTGAGCGTCTGAGGGGGTGATCGGGTGAGGGGGTGAGCGGGTGAGCGTGTGAGGGTGTGAGCGTCTGAGGGGATGAGCGTCTGAGGGGGTGAGCGTGTGAGGGGGTGGGCGTCTCAGGGGTTGTGGGGGTGAGCGTCTGAGGGGGTGAGCGTCTGACGGGGTAAACGTCTGAGGGGGTGAGCGTCTGAAGGGCTGAGCGTCTGAGGGGGTGAGCATCTAAGGGGTTGAGCGTCTGAGGGGGTGAGCGTCTGAGGGTGTGAGGGTCCGAGGGGGTGAGGGTCCGAGGGGGTGAGCATCTGAGAGGGTGAGGGGGTGAGCGTCTGAGGTGGTGAGGGGGTGAGCGTCTGGGGGGGTGAGGGGGTGAGCGTCTGAAGGGCTGAGCGTCTGCGGGGGTGAGCATCTGAGGGGTTGAGCGTCTGAGGGGGTGAGCGTCTGATGGGGTGAGGTGGTGAGGGAGTGAGCATCTGAGGGGGTGAGCGTCTGAGGGAGTGAGCGTCTGAGTGGTTCAGGGGGTGAGCGTCTGAGGAGTTGAGGCGGTGAGCGTCTGAGGGGTTGAGCGCCTGAGGGGGAGAGCGCCTGAGGGGGAGAGCGCATGAGGGGGTGAGCGTCTGAGGGGGTGTGGCGGTGAGGGGGTGAGCGTCTGAGGGGGTGAACGTCTGAAGGGGTGAGGGGTTGAGTGTCTGAGGGGGTGAGCTTCTGTGGGAGTGAGGGGGTGAGGGTCTGAGGGGGTGAGGGTCTGAGGGGGTGAGGGTCTGAGGGGGTGAGCGTCTGAGGGGGTGAGCGTCTGAGGGGGTGAGCGCCTGAGGGGGTGAGCGCCTGAGGGGGTGAGCGCCTGAGGGGGTGAGCGCCTGAGGGGGTGAGCGCCTGAGGGGGTGAGCGCCTGAGGGGGTGAGCGTGTGAGGGAGTGAGCGTGTGAGGGAGTGAGCGTCTGAGGGGTTCAGGGGGTGAGCGTCTCAGGAGTTGAGGCGGTGAGCGTCTGAGGGGTTGAGCGCCTGAGGGGGAGAGCGCATGAGGGGGTGAGCGTCTGAAGGGGTGTGGCGGTGAGGGGGTGAGTGTCGGAGGGGGTGAGTGGGTGAGCGTCTGAGGGGGTGAGCGTCTGAAGGGGTGAGGGGTTGAGTGTCTGAGGGGGTGAGCTTCTGTGGGAGTGAGGGTCTGAGGGGGTGAGGGTCTGAGGGGGTGAGGGTCTGAGGGGGTGAGGGTCTGAGGGGGTGAGGGTCTGAGGGGGTGAGCGTCTGAGGGGGTGAGCGCCTGAGGGGGTGAGCGCCTGAGGGGGTGAGCGTCTGAGGGGGTGAGCGTCTGAGGGGGTGAGCGTGTGAGGGAGTGAGCGTGTGAGGGAGTGAGCGTCTGAGGGGGTGAGCGTCTGAGGGGGTGAGCGTCTGAGGGGGTGAGCGTCTGAAGGAGTGAGCGTCTGAGGGGTTCAGGGGGTGAGCGTCTGAGGAGTTGAGGGGGTGAGCGCCTGAGGGGGAGAGCGCCTGAGGGGGAGAGCGCATGAGGGGGTGAGCGTCTGAGGGGGTGTGGCGGTGAGGGGGTGAGTGTCGGAGGGGGTGAGTGGGTGAGCGTCTGAGGGGGTGAGCGTCTGAAGGGGTGAGGGGTTGAGTGTCTAAGGGGGTGAGCTTCTGTGGGAGTGAGGGTCTGAGGGGGTGAGCGTCTGAGGGGGTGAGCGTCTGAGGGGGTGAGGGGTTGAGCGTCTGAGGGGGTGAGCGTCTGAGGGGGTGAGGGGTTGAGCGTCTGAGGGGGTAAGCGTCTGAGGAGGTGAGGGGGTGAGCGTCTGAGGGGGTGAGCGCCTGAGGGGGTGAGCGGGTGAGGGGGTGAGCGTCTGAGGGGGTGAGGTGGTGAGGGGGTGAGCGTCTGAGGGAGTGAGCGTCTGAGGGGTTCAGGGGGTGAGCGTCTGAGGAGTTGAGGCGGTGAGCGTCTGAGGGGTTGAGCGCCTGAGGGGGAGAGCGCCTGAGGGGGAGAGCGAATGAGGGGGTGAGCATCTGAGGTGGTGTGGCGGTGAGGGGGTGCGTGTCGGAGGGGGTGAGTGGGTGAGCGTCTGAGGGGGTGAGCGTCTGAAGGGGTGAGGGGTTGAGTGTCTGAGGGGGTGAGCTTCTGTGGGAGTGAGGGTCTGAGGGGGTGAGGGTCTGAGGGGGTGAGGGTCTGAGGGGGTGAGCGCCTGAGGGGGTGAGCGTCTGAGGGGGTGAGCGTGTGAGGTATTGAGCGTGTGAGGGAGTGAGCGTGTGAGGGAGTGAGCGTCTGAGGGGGTGAGCGTCTGAGGGGGTGAGCGTCTGAGGGGGTGAGAGTCTGAGGGGGTGAGCGTCTGAAGGAGTGAGCGTCTGAGGGGTTCAGGGGGGAAGCGTCTGAGGAGTTGAGGGGGTGAGCGTCTGAGGGGTTGAGCGCCTGAGGGGGAGAGCGCATGAGGGGGTGAGCGTCTGAGGGGGTGTGGCGGTGAGCGGGTGAGGGGGTGAGTGTCGGAGGGGGTGAGTGGGTGAGCGTCTGAGGTGGTGAGCGTCTGAGGGGGTGAGCTTCTGTGGGAGTGAGGGTCTGAGGGGGTGAGCGCCTGAGGGGGTGAGCGTCTGAGGGGGTGAGCGTCTGAGGGGGTGAGCGTCTGAGGGATTGAGCGTGTGAGGGAGTGAGCGTGTGAGGGGGTGAGCGTCTGAGGGGGTGAGCGTCTGAGGGGTTGAGCGTCTGAGGGGGTGAGCGTCTGAGGGGGTGAGGGGGTGGGCATCTCAGGGGTTGAGGGGGTGATCGTCTGAGGCGGTGAGCGGTTGAGGGGGTGAGCGTCTGAGGGGTTGAGGAGTTGACAGTCTGAGGGGGTGAGGGGTGTGCGTCTCTGGGGTTGAGGGGGTGAGCGTCTGAGGCGGTGAGGGGGTGAGCGTCTGAGGCGGTGAGCGTCTGTGGGGGTGAGGGGGTGAGCGTCTGAGGGGGTGAGCGTCTGAGTGGGTGAGCGGGTGAGAGTCTGAGGGGGTGAGCGTCTGAGGGGGTGAGCGTCTGAGGGGGTGAGGGGGTGAGCGTCTGAGGGGGTGAGCGTCTGAGTGGGTGAGCGGGTGAGAGTCTGAGGGGGTGAGCGTCTGAGGGGGTGAGCGTCTGAGGGGGTGAGGGGGTGAGCGTCTGAGGTGGTGAGCATCTGAGGGGGTGAGGGGGTGAGCGTCTGAGGGCGTGAGCGTCTGAGGGCGTGAGCGTCAGGGGGGCTGAGGCGTTGAGTGTCTGAGGGGGTGAGCTTCTGAGGGGGTGAGCGTCTGAGGGGGTGAGTTTCTGAGGGGGTGAGCGTCTGAAGGGGGTGAGCGTCTGAGGGGGTGAAGGGGTGAGCGTCTGAGGGGGTGAGGGGGTGAGCGTCTGAGGGGGTGATGGGGTGAACGTCTGAGGGGGTGAGCGTCTGAGGGGGTGATCGCCTGAAGGGGTGAGCGTCTGAGGGGGTGATCGGGTGAGCGGGTGAGGGGGTGAGCGTCTGAGTGGGTGAGCGTGTGAGGGGGTGAGTGTGTGAGGGGGTGGGCGTCTCAGGGGTTGTGGGGGTGAGCGTCTGAGGGGGTGAGCTTCTGACGGGGTAAGCGTCTGAGGGGGTGAGCGTCTGAAGGGCTGAGCATCTGAGGGGGTGAGCATCTGAGGGGGTGAGCATCTGAGGGGTTGAGCGTCTGAGTGGGTGAGCGTCTTAGGGGGTGAGGGGTTGAGCGTCTGAGGTGGTGAGGGTCCGAGGGGGTGAGCATCTGAGAGGGTGAGGGGGTGAGCGTCTGAGGTGGTGAGGGGGTGAGCGTCTGGGGGGGTGAAGGGGTGAGCGTCAGAGGGGGTGAGGGGGTGAGCGTCAGAGGGGGTGACAGTCTGAGGGGATGAGAGTCTGAGGGGGTGAGCGTCAGAGGGGGTGACAGTCTGAGGGGATGAGAGTCTGAGGGGGTGAGCGGCTGAGGGAGTGAGGGGGTGAGCGGCTGAGGGAGTGAGGGGGTGAGCGGCTGAGGGAGTGAAGGGGTGAGCATCTGAGGGGGTGAGGGGGTGAGCGTCTACGGGGGTGAGCGTCTGAGGGGGTGAGTGTGTGAGGGGGTGAGCTTTTCAAGGGTTGAGGGGGTGAGCGTCTGAGGGGATGAGCGTCTGGGTGGGTGAGGGGGTGGGGTGAGCGTCTGAGGGGGTGAGCGTTTGAGGGGGTGAGCGTCTGAGGGGTGTGCGTGTGAGGGGGTGTGCGTGTGAGGGGGTGAGCGTCTGAGGGGGTGAGCGTCTGAGGGGGTGAGCGTCTGAGGGGGTGAGAGTCTGAGGGGATGAGGGAGTGAGCGTCTGATGGGGTGAGTGGGTGAGGGGGTGAGCGGGTGAGCGTCTGAGGGGGTGAGCATCTGAAGGGGTGAGTTGAGTGTCTGAGGGGGTGAGCTTCTGAGGGAGTGAGGGTCTGAGGGGGTGAGGGGGTGAGCGTCTGAGGAGGTGAGGGGGTGAGCGTCTGAGGGGGTGAGCGTCTGAGGGGGTGAGGGGGTGAGCGCCTGAGGGGGTGAGCGCCTGAGGGGGTGAGCGCCTGACGGGGTGAGCGTCTGACGGGGTGATCGTCTGAGGGAGTGAGCGTCTGAGGGGGAGAGCGTCTGAGGGGGTGAGCGTCTGAGGGGGTGGGCGTCTCAGGGGTTGAGGGGGTGAGCATCTGAGGCGGTGAGCTGGTGAGCGTCTGAGGGGGTGAGCCTCTGGGGTGGTGAGGGGGTGAGCGTCTGAGGGGTTGAGGGGGTGAGCGTCTGAGGGAGTGAGGGGTGTGCGTCTCAGGGGTTGAGGGGGTGAGCGTCTGAGGGGGTGAGGGGGTGATCGCCTGAAGGGGTGAGCGTCTGAGGGGGTGATCGGGTGAGCGTCTGAGTGGGTGAGCGTCTGAGTGGGTGAGCGTGTGAGGGGGTGAGTGTGTGAGGGGGTGGGCGTCTCAGGGGTTGTGGGGGTGAGCGTCTGAGGGGGTGAGCTTCTGACGGGGTAAGCGTCTGAGGGGGTGAGCATCTGAAGGGCTGAGCATCTGAGGGGGTGAGCATCTGAGGGGGTGAGCATCTGAGGGGTTGAGCGTCTGAGGGGTGAGCGTCTTAGGGGGTGAGGGTCCGAGGGGGTGAGCATCTGAGAGGGTGAGGGGGTGAGCGTCTGAGGTGGTGAGCGTCAGAGGGGGTGAGGGGGTGAGCGTCAGAGGGGGTGACAGTCTGAGGGGATGAGAGTCTAAGGGGGTGAGCGTCTGAGGGGGTGAGCGGGTGAGCGGCTGAGGGAGTGAGGGGGTGAGCGGCTGAGGGAGTGAGGGGGTGAGCGGCTGAGGGGGTGAAGGGGTGAGCATCTGAGGGGGTGAGGGCGTGAGCGTCTACGGGGGTGAGTGTGTGAGGGGGTGAGCGTTTCAGGGGTTGAGGGGGTGAGCGTCTGAGGGGATGAGCGTCTGGGTGGGTGAGGGGGTGGGGTGAGCGTCTGAGGGGGTGAGCGTCTGAGGGGGTGTGCGTCTGGGGGAGTGAGGGGGTGAGCGTCTGAGGGGGTGAGCGTCTGAGGGGGTGAGCATCTGAGGGGGTGAGCGTCTGAGGGGGTGAGCGTCTGAGGGGGTGAGCGTCTGAGGGGGTGAGCGTCTGAGTGGGTGAGCGTCTGAGGGGGTGAGAGTCTGAGGGGGTGAGAGTCTGAGGGGATGAGGGAGTGAGCGTCTGAGGGGGTGAGTGGGTGAGGGGGTGAGCGTCTGAGGGGGTGAGCATCTGAAGGGGTGAGGGGTTGAGTGTCTGAAGGGGTGAGCTTCTGAGGGAGTGAGGGTCTGAGTGGGTGAGGGGGTGAGCGTCTGAGGGGGTGAGCGTCTGAGGGGGTGAGCATCTGAGGGGGTGAGCGTCTGAGGGGGTGAGCGCTTGAGGGGGTGAGCGTCTGACGGGGTGATCGTCTGAGGGAGTGAGCGTCTGAGGGGGTGAGCGTCTGATGGGGTGAGCGTCTGAGGGGGTGAGGGGGTGGGCGTCTCAGGGGTTGAGGGGGTGAGCGTCTGAGGCGGTGAGCTGGTGAGCGTCTGAGGGGGTGAGCCTCTGGGGTGGTGAGGGGGTGAGCGTCTGAGGGGGTGAGGGGTGTGCGTCTCAGGGGTTGAGGGGGTGAGCGTCTGAGGTGGTGAGGGGGTGAGCGTCTGAGGGGGTGAGCGTCTGAGGGGGTGAGGGGGTGAGCGCCTGAGGGGGTGAGCGTCTGAGGGGGTGATCGGGTGAGCGTCTGAGGGGGTGAGGGGGTGGGCGTCTCAGGGGTTGTGGGGGTGAGCGTCTGAGGCGGTGAGGGGCTGAGCGTCTGACGGGGTGAGCATCCGAGGGGCTGAGCGTCTGAGGGGGTGAGCAACTGAGGGGTTGAGCGTCTGAGGGGGTGAGCGTCTGAAGAGGTGAGGGTCCGAGGGGGTGAGCGTCTGAGAGGGTTATGGGGTGAGCGTCTGAGGGGGTGAGGGGGTGAGCGCCTGAGGGGGTGAGCATCTGAGGGGGTGAGGGGGTGAGCGCCTGAGGGGGTGAGGGTCTGAGGGGGTGAGGGTCTGAGGGGGTGAGCGCCTGAGGGGGTGAGCGCCTGAGGGGGTGAGCTTATGAGGGGGTGAGCTTATGAGGGGGTGAGCTTATGAGGGAGTGAGGGTCTGAGGAGGTGAGCGCCTGAGGGGGTGAGCGCCTGAGGGGGTGAGCGTCTGAGGGGGTGAGCGTCAGACGGTGTGAGCGTGTGAGGGGGTGAGCGTCTGAGGGAGTGAGCGTCTGAGGGTGTGAGGGGGTGAGCGTCTGAGGGGGTGAGCGCCTGAGGGGGTGAGCGTGTGAGGGGGTGAGCGTCTGAGGGGGTGAGCGTCTGAGGGGGTGAGGGGTGGGTGTCTCAGGGGTTGAGGGGGTGAGCGCCTGAGGGGGTGAGCGGGTGAGCGCCTGAGGGGGTGAGGGGGTGAGCGTCTGGGGGGGTGAGGGGGTGAGCGTCTGAGGGGGTGAGCATCTGAGGTGTTGAGGGGGTGTACGTCTGAGGGGGTGAGCGTCTTAGGGAGTGAGCGTCTGAGGGGGTGAGCGCCTGAGGGGGTGAGCGTCTGAGGGGGTGAGCGTCTGAGGGGTTGAGCGTCTGAGGGGGTGAGCGTCTGAGGGGGTGAGCGTCTGAGGGGGTGAGCGTCTGAGGGGGTGAGCATCTGAGGGGGTGAGCGTCTGAGGGGGTGAGCGTCTGAGGGGCTGAGCGTCTGAGAGGGTGAGCGTCTGAGAGGGTGAGGGGGTGAGCGTCTGAGGGGGTGAGCGTCTGGGGGGCTGAGGGGGTGAGGGGTTGAGTGTCTGAGGGGGTGAGCTTCTAAGGGAGTGAGGGTCTGAGGGGGTGAGAGTGTGAGGGGTTGAGCGTCTGAGGGGGTGAGCGTGTGAGGGGGTGGGCGTCTCAGGGGTTGTGGGGGTGGGCGTCTCGGGTTATGGGGGTGAGCGTCTGAGGCGGTGAGAGTCTGAAGGGGTGAGCGTCTGAGGGGGTGAGCGTCTTAGGGGGTGAGGGGGTGAGCGTCTGAGGGGGTGAGGGTCCGAGGGGGTGAGCGTCTGAGAGGGTTATGGGGTGAGCGTCTGAGGGGTTGAGCGTCAGAGGGTGTGAGCGTCAGAGGAGGTGAGCGTCTGAGGGAGTGAGCGTCAGAGAGGGTGAGCGTCAAAGGGGGTGAGCGTCTGAGGGAGTGAGGGGTGAGCGGCTAAGGGGGTGAAGGGGTGAGCATCTGAGGAGGTGAGGGGGTGAGCGTCTCAGGGGGTGAGCGTCTTAGGGGGTGAGGGGGTGAGCGTCTGAGGGGGTGAGCGTCTGAGGGGGTGAGTGTGTGAGTGGGTGAGCATCTGAGGGGGTGAGCGTCTGAGGGGGTGAGCGTCTGAGGGGGTGAGGGGTGGGCGTCTCAGGGGTTG
The DNA here is from genome assembly GCF_046119375.1 of Phyllobates terribilis. Lineage (NCBI taxonomy): Eukaryota > Metazoa > Chordata > Amphibia > Anura > Dendrobatidae > Phyllobates > Phyllobates terribilis. The sequence continues at coordinate 62,252 of NW_027364848.1, forward strand.
AGGGGGTGAGCGTCTGATGGGGTGACGGGGTGAGCGACAGATGGGGTGAGGGGGTGAGCATCTGAGGGGGTGAGGGGTGGGCGTCTCTGGGGTTGAGGGGGTGAGCGTCTGAGGGGGTGTGCGTCTGGGGGGGTGAGGGGTTGAGTGTCAGAGGGGTTGAGTGTCAGAGGGGTTGAGCGTCTGAGGGGGTGAGCGTCTGAGGGGGTGAGCGTCTGAGGGGGTGAGTGTCAGAGGGGGTGAGCGTCAGAGGGGGTGAGCGTCAGAGGCGTTGAGCGTCAGAGGCGTTGAGCGTCAGAGGCGTTGAGCGTCAGAGGCGGTGAGCGTCAGAGGGGGTGAGCGTCTCAGGGGGTGAGGGAGTGAGCGTCTGAAGGGGTGAACGTCTGAGGGGTTGAAGGGGTGAGCATCTGAGGGGGTGAGGGATTGAGTGTCAGAGGGGGTTAGCGTCTGAGGGGGTGAGGGTCTGAGGGGGTGAGAGTCTGAGCGGGTGAAGGGGTGAGCATCTGAGGGGGTGAGGGTGTGAGCGTCTGAGGGGGTGATGGGGTGAGCGTCTGAGGGGTTGAGCGTCAGTGCGTGAGCGTCTGAGGGGGTGAGAGGCTGATGGGGTGAGTGGGTGAGCGTCTGAGGGAGTGAGGGGGTGAGGGGGTGAGCGTCTGAGGGGGTGAGCGTCTGAGGGAGTGAGCGTCTGAGGGGCTGAGCTTGTAAGGGGGTGTGCGTCTGAGGAGGTGAGGGGGTAAGGGGGTGAGCGCCTGAGGGGTTGAGTGCCTGAGGGGGTGAGCGTCTGAGTGGGTGAACGTCTGAGGGGGTGATCGGGTGAGGGGGTGAGCGGGTGAGGGGGTGAGCGTCTGAGGTGGTGAGGGGTGGGCGTCTCAGGGGTTGAGGGGGTGAGGGGTGGGCGTCTCAGGGCTTGAGGGGGTGAGTGGTGGGCGTCTCAGGGGTTGAGGGAGTGAGCGTCTGAGGCGGTGAGGGGGTGAGCGTCTGAGGGGGTGAGCGTCTGAGGGGGTGAGCGCCTGAGGGGGTGAGCGCCTGAGGGGGTGAGCGTGTGAGGCGGTGAGCGTCTGAGGGGGTGAGCGTCTGAGGGGGTGAGCGTCTGAGGGGGTGAGCGGGTGAGGGGGTGAGCGCCTGAGGGGGTGAGTGTCAGAGGGGGTGAGCGTCAGAGGGGGTGAGCGTCAGAGGGGGTGAGTGTCAGAGGGGGTGAGCGTCAGAGGGGGTGAGCGTCAGAGGCGTTGAGCGTCAGAGGCGGTGAGCGTCAGAGGGGGTGAGCGTCAGAGGGGGTGAGCGTCTCAGGGGGTGAGGGAGTGAGCGTCTGAAGGGGTGAACGTCTGAGGGGTTGAAGGGGTGAGCATCTGAGGGGGTGAGGGATTGAGTGTCAGAGGGGGTTAGCGTCTGAGGGGGTGAGGGTCTGAGGGGGTGAGAGTCTGAGCGGGTGAAGGGGTGAGCATCTGAGGGGGTGATGGGGTGAGCGTCTGAGGGGTTGAGCGTCAGTGCGTGAGCGTCTGAGGGGGTGAGAGGCTGATGGGGTGAGTGGGTGAGCGTCTGAGGGGGTGAGGGGGTGAGCGTCTGAGGGGGTGAGCGTCTGAGGGAGTGAGCGTCTGAGGGGCTGAGCTTGTAAGGGGGTGTGCGTCTGAGGAGGTGAGCGGGTGAGGGGTTGAGCGTCTGAGGGGGTGAGCGGGTGAGTGGGTGAGCATCTGAGGGGGTGATCGGGTGAGGGGGTGAGCGGGTGAGGGGGTGAGCGTCTGAGGTGGTGAGGGGTGGGCGTCTCAGGGGTTGAGGGGGTGAGGGGTGGGCGTCTCAGGGGTTGAGGGGGTGAGGGGTGGGCGTCTCAGGGGTTGAGGGAGTGAGAGTCTGAGGCGGTGAGGGGGTGAGCGTCTGAGGGGGTGAGCGTCTGAGGGGGTGAGCATCTGAGGGAGTGAGCGCCTGAGGGGGTGAGCGCCTGAGGGGGTGAGCGTGTGAGGGGGTGAGCGTGTGAGGGGGTGAGCGTCTGAGGGGGTGAGGGGGTGAGGGGTGGGCGTCTCAGGGGGTGAGGGGTGGGCGTATCAGGGGTTGAGGGGGTGAGGTGTGGGCGTCTCAGGGGTTGAGGGAGTGAGCGTCTGAGGCGGTGAGGGGGTGAGTGTCTGAGGGGGTGAGCGGGTGAGGGGGTGAGCGCCTGAGGGGGTGAGTGGGTGAGCGTCTGAGGGGGTGAGCGTCTGAGGGGGTGGGCGTCTCAGAGGTTGAGGGGATGAGAGTCTGAGGCGGTGAAGGGGTGAGCGTCTGAGGAGGTGAGCGTCTGAGGGGGTGAGCGTCTGAAGGGGTAAGCTTCTGAGGGGCTGAGCGTCTGAAGGGCTGAGCGTCTGAAGGGCTGAGCGTCCGAGGGGGGTGAGCGTCTGAGGGGGTGAGCGTCTGAGAGGGTTATAGGGTGAGCGTCTGAGGGGGTGAGGGGGTGAGCGTCTGAGGTGGTGAGGGGGTGAGCGTCTGGTGGGGTGAGGGGGTGAGCCACAGATGGGATGAGGGGGTGAGCGTCTGAGGGGGTGAGGTGTGGGCGTCTCTGGGGTTGAGGGGGTGAGCGTCTGAGGGAGTGTGCGTCTGGGGGGTGAGGGGGTGAGCGTCTGAGGGGGTGAGCGTCTGGGGGGGTGAGCGTCAGAGGGGGTGAGGGAGTGAGCGTCAGAGGTGGTGAGGGGTTGAGTGTCAGAGGGGTTGAGTGTCAGAGGGGTGAGCGTCAGAGGGGGTGAGCGTCAGAGGCGTTGAGCGTCAGAGGCGGTGAGCGTCAGAGGGGGTGAGCGTCAGAGGGGGTGAGCGTCAGAGGGGGTGAGCGTCTCAGGGGGTGAGGGAGTGAGCGTCTGAAGGGGTGAACGTCTGAGGGGTTGAAGGGGTGAGCATCTGAGGGGGTGAGGGATTGAGTGTCAGAGGGGGTTAGCGTCTGAGGGGGTGAGAGTCTGAGCGGGTGAAGGGGTGAGCATCTGAGGGGGTGAGGGTGTGAGCGTCTGAGGGGGTGATGGGGTGAGCGTCTGAGGGGTTGAGCGTCAGTGGGTGAGCGTCTGAGGGGGTGAGAGGCTGATGGGGTGAGTGGGTGAGCGTCTGAGGGGGTGAGGGGGTGAGCGTCTGAGGGACTGAGCGTCTGAGGGGCTGAGCTTGTAAGGGGGTGTGCGTCTGAGGAGGTGAGGGGGTGAGGGGGTGAGCGCCTGAGGGGTTGAGTGCCTGAGGGGGTGAGCGTCTGAGGGGGTGAGTGGGTGAGCGTCTGAGGGGGTGATCGGGTGAGTTGGTGAGCGGGTGGGGGGTGAGCGTCTGAGGGGGTGAGGGGGTGAGCCTCTGAGGTGGTGAGGGGTGGGCGTCTCAGGGGTTGAGGGGGTGAGGGGTGGGCGTCTCAGGGGTTGAGGGAGTGAGCGTCTGAGGCGGTGAGGGGGTGAGCGTCTGAGGGGGTGAGCGTGTGAGGGGGTGAGCGTGTGAGGGGGTGAGCGTCTGAGGGGGTGAGGGGGTGAGGGGTGGGCGTCTCAGGGGTTGAGGGGGTGAGGGGTGGGCGTATCAGGGTTGAGGGGGTGAGGTGTGGGCGTCTCAGGGGTTGAGGGAGTGAGCGTCTGAGGCGGTGAGGGGGTGAGCGTCTGAGGGGGTGAGCGTCTGAGGGGGTGAGCGGGTGAGGGGGTGAGCGCCTGAGGAGGTGAGGGGGTGAGCGTCTGGTGGGGTGAGGGGGTGAGCCACAGATGGGATGAGGGGGTGGGCGTCTGAGGGGTGAGGTGTGGGCGTCTCTGGGGTTGAGGGGGTGAGCGTCTGAGGGAGTGTGCGTCTGGGGGGGTGAGGGGGTGAGCGTCTGAGGGGGTGAGCGTCTGGGGGGGTGAGCGTCAGAGGGGGTGAGGGAGTGAGCGTCAGAGGTGGTGAGGGGTTGAGTGTCAGAGGGGTTGAGTGTCAGAGGGGTTGAGTGTCAGAGGGGGTGAGCGTCAGAGGGGGTGAGCGTCAGAGGGGGTGAGCCTCTGAAGGGGTGAGCGTCTGAGGGGTGAGGGGGTGAGCGTCTGAGGGGGTGAGCGTCTGAGTGGGTGAGCGTCTGAGGGGGTGAGCGTCTGAAGGGGTGAGCGTCTGAAGGGGTGAGGGGGTGAGCGTCTGAAGGGGTGAGGGGGTGAGCGTCTGAAGGGGTGAGCGTCTGAGGGGGTGAGCGTCTAAGGGGGTGAAGGGGTGAGACTCTGAGGGGGTGAGCGTCTGAGGGGGTGAGCATCTGAGGGGGTGAGCTTCTGAGGGGTGAGAGTCTGAGGGGCTGAGGAGGTGAGCGTCTGAGGGTTGTGGGCGTGAGCGTCTTAGGGTGTGAGCGTCTGAGGGGGTGAGCGTCTGAGGGGGTGAGCGTCTGTGGGGGTGAGCGTCTGAGGGAGTGAGTGTCTGAGGGGGTGAGCGTCTGAGAGGGTTATGGGGGGAGGGAGTGAGCGTCTGAGGTGGTGAGGGGGTGAGCGTCTGGTGGGGTGAGGGGGTGAGCGACAGATGGGGTGAGGGCGTCTGAGGGGGGTGAGGGTGTGGGCGTCTCTGGGGTTGAGGGGGTGAGCGTCTGAGGGGGGTGTGCGTCTGGGGGGTGAGGGGGTGAGCGTCAGAGGGGGGTGAGCGTCAGAGGGGGTGAGCGCCTGAGGGGGTGAGCATCTGAGGGGGTGAGCGGGTCAGGGAGTGAGCGTCTGAGGGGGTGAGGGGTGAGCGTCTGAGGGGGTGAGCGTCTGAATGGGTGAGTGTGTGAGGGGGTGAGCATCTGAGGGGGTGAGCATCTGAGGGGGTGAGAGTCTGAAAGGGTGAGCATCTGAAGGGGTGAGCGTCTGAGGGGGTGAGCGTCTGAGTGGGTGAAAGGGTGAGGGGTGAGCGTCTGAGGGGGTGAACGTCTGAAGGGGTGAGGGGGTGAGCGTCTGAGGGAGTTAGGGGGTGAGCGTCTGAAGGGGTGAGGGGGTGAGCGTCTGAGGGGTGAGCGTCTGAGGGGGTGAGCGTCTGAGGGGGTGAAGGGGTGAGAGTCTGAGGGGGTGAGCTTCTGAGGGGTGAGAGTCTGAGGAGGTGAGCGTCTGAGGGGTTGTGGGGGTGAGCGTCTGCGGGGGTGAGAGTGTGAGGGGGTGAGCGTCTGAGGGGGTGACCGTCTAAGGGTGTGAGGGGTGAGCGTCTCAGGGAGTGAGGAGGTGAGCGTCTGACGGGGTGTGGGGGTGAGCGTCTTAGGGTGTGAGCATCTGATGGGGTGAGTGGGTGAGCGTCTGAGGGGGTGAGCGTTTGAGGGGGTGAGAGGGTGAGCGTCTGAGCTTCAGACGCTCACCCCCTCACCCCTTCAGACTCTCACCCTTCACGCTCACCCCCTCAGACGCTCACCCCCTCAGACGCTCACCCCCTCAGATGCTCACCCCATCACCCCCTTCAGTCGCACACCCCCTCAGTCGCACACCCCCTCAGTCGCACACCCCCTCAGTCGCTCACCCCCTCAGACGCTCACCCCCACAGACGCTCACCCCCTCACCCCTTCAGACGCTCACCACCCCACCCCTTCAGACACTCACCCCCTCGTCCTCTCAGACGCTCACCCCCTCACCCTCTCACCCCCTCAGACGCTCACCCTCTCACCCCTTCAGACGCTCACCCCCTCACCCCTTCAGACGCTCACCCCTCACCCTCTCACCCCCTCAGATGCTCATCCCCTTAGACGCTCACCCCCTCATCCCCTTAGACGCTCACCCCCTCACCCCCTTAGACGCTCACCCCATCAGATGCTCACCCCTTCAGACGCTCACCCCCTCACCCTCTCAGACGCTCACCCACTCAGCCGCTCACTCCCTCAGACGCTCACCCCCTCACCCCCCAGAATCTCACCCCCTTAGACGCTCACCCCCTCAGACGCTCACCCCCTCACCTCCTCAGACGCTCACCCCCTCAGACGCTCACCCCCCTCAGACCCTCTCTCCTCAGAAGCCCACCCCCTCAGACACTCAACCCCTCACCCCCTCAGACGCTCACCCGCTCAGACCCTCACCCCCTCTGACGCTCACCCCCTCTGACGCTCACCCCCTCAGACGCACATTCCCTCAGACGCTCACCCCCTCACCCCTTCAGACGCTCACCCGCTCACCCCCTCAGTCGCACACCCCCTCAGTCGCACACCCCTCAGACGCTCACCCCCTCAGACGCTCACCCCTTCAGACGCTCACCCCTTCAGACTCTAACCCCTCATCCTCTCACCCCTCAGACGCTCACCCTCCCACCCTTTCAGACGCTCACCCCCTCAGACGCTCACGTTTCAGACGCTCACCCCCTCACCCCCTCAGACGCTCACCCCCTCACCCCCTCACACGCTCACCCCCTCACCCCCTCACACGCTCACCCCCTCACCCCATCAGACGCTCACCCTTTCAGACGCTCACCCCCTCAGACGCTCACCCCCTCAGACGCTCACCCCCTCAGACGCTCACCCCCTCACTCCCTCACCCCCTCACCCCCTCAGATGCTCGCCCCCTCAGAATCTCACCCCCTAAGACGCTCACCGCCTCACCCCCTCAGACGCTCACCCCCTCAGACGATCACCCCCTCACCTCCTCAGACGCTCACCCCCTCACCCCCTCAGACGCTCACCCCCTCAGACCCTCTCTCCCTCAGAAGCCCACCCCCTCAGACACTCAACCCCTCACACTCAGACGCTCACCCGCTCACCCCCTCAGACGCTCACCCCCTCAGACCCTCACCCCCTCTGACGCTCACCCCCTCAGACGCACATTCCCTCAGACGCTCACCCCTTCAGACGCTCACCCGCTCACCCCCTCAGTCGCACACCCCCTCAGACGCTCACGCCCACAGACGCTCAGACGCTCACCCCCTCAGACGCTCACCCCTTCAGATGCTAACCCCCTCACCCCTTCAGACTCTCACCCCCTCATCCTCTCAGACGCTCACCCCCTCACCCTCTCACCCCCTAAGACGCTCACCCCCTCAGACGCTCATGTTTCAGACGCTCACCCTCTCACCCCCTCACCCTCTCACCCCCTCAGACGCTCACCCCCTCAGACGCTCACCCCCTCAGACGCTCACCCCCTCAGACGCTCACCCCCTCAGACGCTCACCCCCTCAGACGCTCACCCCCTCAGACGCTCACCCCCTCACACGCTCACCCCCTCACACGCTCACCCCCTCACACGCTCACCCCCTCACACGCTCACCCCCTCACACGCTCACCCCCTTACCCCATCAGACGCTCACCCCCTCAGACGCTCACCGCCTCACACGCTCACCCCCTCAGACGCTCACCCCCTCAGACGCTCACTCCCTCACCCCCTCAGATGCTCACCCCTCAGAATCTCACCCCCTAAGACGCTCACCCCCACAAACGCTCACCCCCACAGATGCTCACCCCCACAGACGCTCACCCCCTCAGACGCTCACCCCCTCAGACGCTCACCCCCTCAGACGCTCACCCCCTCAGACGCTCACCGCCTCAGACGCTCACCCCCTCAGACCCTCACCCCCTCAGACCCTCACCCCCTCAGACCCTCACCCCCTCAGACCCTCTCCCCCCTCAGAAGCCCACCCCCTCAGACACTCAACCGCTCACCCGCTCACCCCCTCAGACGCTCACCTCCTCAGACACTCACCCCCTCACCCCCTCTGACTCTCACCCCCTCTGACGCTCACCCCTTCTGACGCTCACCCCCTCTTACGCTCACCCCCTCTTACGCTCACCCCCTCTGACGCTCACCCCCTCAGATGCTCACCCCCTCACCCCCTCAGATGCACATTCCCTCAGACGCTCACCCCCTCACCCCCTCAGACGCACACCCCCTCACCCCCTGACTCTCACCCCCTCAGACGCTCACCCCATCACCCCCTCAGACGCTTACCCCCTCAGACGCTTACCCCCTCAGACGCTCACCCCCTCAGACGCTCACCACCTCAGACGCTCACCCCCTCAGACGCTCTCCCCCTCAGACTCTCACCCCCACACCCCCTCAGACGCTCACCCCCACAGACGCTCAGACGCTCACCCCCTCAGACGCTCACCCCCTCAGACGCTCTCCCCCTCAGACTCTCACCCCCACACCCCCTCAGACGCTCACCCCCACAGACGCTCAGACGCTCACCCCCTCAGACGCTCACCCCCTCGCCCTCTCAGACGCTCACCCCCTCAGACGCTCACCCCCTCAGACGCTCACCCCTTCAGACGCTCACCCCTTCAGACGCTCACCCCCTCACCCCTTCAGACGCTCACCCCCTCACCCTCTCAGACGCTCACTCCCTCACCCCTTCACCCCTTCAGACGTTCACCCCATCAGACGCTCACCCCCTCACCCCCTCAGATGCTCACCCCCTCAGATGCTCACCCCCTCACCCTCTCAGACGATCACCCCCTCAGATGCTCACTCTTTCACCCCTTCAGACGCTCACCCCCTCAGACGCTCACCCCCTCACCCCCTCAGACGCTCACCCCCTCACCCCTCTCAGACGCTCACCCCCTCCCCCTTCAGACGCTCACCCCCTCAGACGCTCACCCCCTCAGAATCTCACCCCCTCAGACGCTCACCCCCTCACCCCCCCAGACGCTCACCCCCTCAGACGCTCACCCCCTCACCACCTGAGACCCTCACCCCCTCAGAGGCTCACCCCCTCAGACGCTCACCCCTTCACCCCCTCAGACGCTCACCCCCTCAGACACTCACCCCTTCATCGCCTCGGACGCTCACCCCCTCAGACGCTCACCCCCTCAGCCCCTCAGACGGTCACCCCCCTCAGATGCTCACCCCCCTCAGACGCTCACCCCCTCAGACGCTCACCCCCTCACCCGCTCACCCCCTCATACGCTCACCCCCTCAGACGCACACCCCCTCAGACACTCACCCCCTCACCCCCTCAGACGCTCACCCCCTCAGACGCACACCCCCTCAGACGCTCACCCCCTCAGACACTCACCCCCTCACCCCCTCAGACGCTCACCCCTTCAGACGCTCACCCCCTCAGACGCTCACCCCCTCCCCCCTTCAGACGCTCACCCCCTTCAGACGCTCACCCCCTCAGAATCTCACCCCCTCAGACACTCACCCCCTCACCCCCAGACGCTCACCCCCTCACCACCTGAGACCCTCACCCCCTCAGACGCTCACCCCTTCACCCCCTCAGACGCTCACCCCCTCATCGCCTCGGACGCTCACCCCCTCAGACGCTCACCCCCTCAGACGCTCACCCCCTCAGACGCTCACCCCCTCAGACGCTCACCCCCTCAGACGCTCACCCCCTCAGACGCTCACCCCCTCACCCGCTCACCCCCTCAGACGATCACCCCCTCAGACGATCACCCCCTCATACGCTCACCCCCTCAGACGCACACCCCCTCAGACACTCACCCCCTCAGACACTCACCCCCTCACCCCCTCACCCCTTCAGACGCTCACCCCCTCAGACGCTCACCCCCTCACCCTTTCAGACGCTCACCCCCTGAGACGCTCACCCCATCAGACGCTCACCCCCTCACCCCATCAGACGCTCACCCCCTCACCCCTTCAGACGCTCACCCCCTCACCCCTTCAGACGCTCACCCCCTCAGACGCTCTCCCCCTCAGACGCTCACACCCTCAGACGCTCACCCCCTCACACGCTCACCCCCTCAGACGCTCACCCCCTCACCCCTCAGATGCTCACACGCTCACCCCCTCACACGATCACCCCCTCAGATGCTCACCCGCTCACCCCCTCAGACGCTCAACCTGTCACCCCCTCAGACTCTCACCCCATCACCCCCTCGGACGCTTACACGCTCACCCCCTCAGACTCTCAGACGCTCACCCCCTCAGACGCTCACTCCCTCACCCACTCAGACGCTCACCCCCTCACCCGCTCAGACGTTCACCCCCTCTGACGCTCACCCCATCAGACGCTTACCCCCTCAGACGCTTACCCCCTCAGACGCTCAATCCCTCAGATGCTCACCCCCTCAGACGCTCACCCCCTCAGACGCTCAATCCCTCACCCCCTCAGACGCTCACCCCCTCAGACGCTCACCCCCTCACCCCTCAGATGCTCACACGCTCACCCCCTCACACGATCACCCCCTCAGATGCTCACCCGCTCACCCCCTCAGACGCTCAACCTGTCACCCCCTCAGACTCTCACCCCATCACCCCCTCGGACGCTCACACGCTCACCCCCTCAGACTCTCAGACGCTCACCCCCTCAGACGCTCACTCCCTCACCCACTCAGACGCTCACCCCCTCACCCGCTCAGACGTTCACCCCCTCTGACGCTCACCCCATCAGACGCTTACCCCCTCAGACGCTTACCCCCTCAGACGCTCAATCCCTCAGATGCTCACCCCCTCAGACGCTCACCCCCTCAGACGCTCAATCCCTCACCCCCTCAGACGCTCACACCCTCTCCCCCTCAGAGGATCACCCCTTCAGACGCTCACCCCCTCAGACGCTCACCCCCTCAGACGCTCACCCCATCACCCCCTCAGACACTCACCTCCTCAGACGCTCACCCCATCACCCCCTCAGGCGCTCACCCCCTCAGACGCTCACCCCCTCATACGCTCACCGCCTCATACGCTCACCCCCTCATACGCTCACCCCCTCACCCCCCCCAGACGCTCACCCCGCTCACCCCTTCACCCCCTCAGACGCTCACCCCCTCAGACGCTCACCCCTTCATCGCCTCGGACGCTCACCCCCTGAGACGCTCACCCCCTCACCCCCTGAGACGCTCACCCCCTCACCCCCTGAGACGCCCACTCCCTCACCCCCTCAGACGCTCACCCCCTCAGCCCCTCAGACGCTCACCCCCCTCAGATGCTCACCCCCCTCAGACGCTCACCCCCCTCAGACTCTCACCCCCTCAGACTCTCACCCCCTCAGACGCTCACCCCCTCAGACGCTCACCCCTTCAGATGCTCACCCCCTCACCCCTTCAGACTCTCACCCCCTCATCCTCTCAGACGCTCACCCCCTCACCCTCTCACCCCCTCAGACGCTCACCCCCTCAGACGCTCATGTTTCAGACGCTCACCCCCTCACCCTCTCACCCCCTCACCCTCTCACCCCCTCAGACGCTCACCCCCTCAGACGCTCACCCCCTCAGACGCTCACCCCCTCAGACGCTCACCCCCTCAGACGCTCACCCCCTCAGACGCTCACCCCCTCACACGCTCACCCCCTTACCCCATCAGACGCTCACCCCCTCAGACGCTCACCGCCTCACACGCTCACCCTCTCAGACGCTCACCCCCTCAGACGCTCACTCCCTCACCCCCTCAGATGCTCACCCCCTCAGAATCTCACCCCCTAAGACGCTCACCCCCTCAGACGCTCACCCCCACAAACGCTCACCCCCACAGATGCTCACCCCCACAGACGCTCACCCCCTCAGACGCTCACCCCCTCAGACGCTCACCCCCTCAGACGCTCACCCCCTCAGACGCTCACCCCCTCAGACGCTCACCCCCTCAGACGCTCACCCCCTCAGACGCTCACCCCCTCAGACCCTCACCCCCTCAGACCCTCACCCCCCTCAGAAGCCCACCCCCTCAGACACTCAACCGCTCACCCGCTCACCCCCTCAGACGCTCACCTCCTCAGACACTCACCCCCTCACCCCCTCTGACGCTCACCCCCTCTGACGCTCACCCCCTCTTACGCTCACCCCCTCTGACGCTCACCCCCTCAGATGCTCACCCCCTCACCCCCTCAGATGCACATTCCCTCAGACGCTCACCCCCTCACCCCCTCAGACGCACACCCCCTCACCCCCTGACTCTCACCCCCTCAGACGCTCACCCCATCACCCCCTCAGACGCTTACCCCCTCAGACGCTCACCCCCTCAGACGCTCACCCCCCTCAGACGCTCACCACCTCAGACGCTCACCACCTCAGACGCTCACCCCCTCAGACGCTCTCCCCCTCAGACTCTCACCCCCACACCCCCTCAGACGCTCACCCCCACAGACGCTCAGACGCTCACCCCCTCAGACGCTCACCCCCTCAGACGCTCTCCCCCTCAGACTCTCACCCCCACACCCCCTCAGACGCTCACCCCCACAGACGCTCAGACGCTCACCCCCTCAGACGCTCACCCCCTCGCCCTCTCAGACGCTCACCCCCTCAGACGCTCACCCCTTCAGACGCTCACCCCTTCAGACGCTCACCCCCTCACCCCTTCAGACGCTCACCCCCTCACCCTCTCAGACGCTCACTCCCTCACCCCTTCACCCCTTCAGACGTTCACCCCATCAGACGCTCACCCCCTCAGATGCTCACCCCCTCAGATGCTCACCCCCTCAGATGCTCACCCCCTCAGATGCTCACCCCCTCACCCTCTCAGACGATCACCCCCTCAGATGCTCACTCTTTCACGCCCTCAGACGCTCACCCCTTCAGACGCTCACCCCCTCAGACGCTCACCCCCTCAGACGCTCACCCCCTCACCCCTCTCAGACGCTCACCCCCTCCCCCCTTCAGACGCTCACCCCCTCAGACGCTCACCCCCTCAGAATCTCACCCCCTCAGACGCTCACCCCCTCACCCCCCCCAGACGCTCACCCCCTCACCCCCTTAGACGCTCACCCCCTCACCACCTGAGACCCTCACCCCCTCAGAGGCTCACCCCCTCAGACGCTCACCCCTTCACCCCCTCAGACGCTCACCCCCTCAGACACTCACCCCTTCATCGCCTCGGACGCTCACCCCCTCAGACGCTCACCCCCTCAGACGCTCACCCCCTCAGCCCCTCAGACGGTCACCCCCCTCAGATGCTCACCCCCCTCAGACGCTCACCCCCTCAGACGCTCACCCCCTCACCCGCTCACCCCCTCAGACGCACACCCCCTCAGACACTCACCCCCTCACCCCCTCATACGCTCAACCCCTCAGACGCACACCCCCTCAGACGCTCACCCCCTCAGACACTCACCCCCTCACCCCCTCAGACGCTCACCCCTTCAGACGCTCACCCCCTCAGACGCTCACCCCCTCCCCCATTCAGACGCTCACCCCCTTCAGACGCTCACCCCCTCAGACGCTCACCCGCTCAGAATCTCACCCCCTCAGACACTCACCCCCTCACCCCCCCAGACGCTCACCCCCTCACCACCTGAGACCCTCACCCCCTCAGACGCTCACCCCTTCACCCCCTCAGACGCTCACCCCCTCAGACACTCACCCCTTCATCGCCTCGGACGCTCACCCCCTCAGACGCTCACCCCCTCAGACGCTCACCCCCTCAGATGCTCACCCCCCTCAGATGCTCACCCCCCTCAGACGCTCACCCCCTCAGACGCTCACCCCCTCAGACGATCACCCCCTCATACGCTCACCCCCTCAGACGCACACCCCCTCAGACACTCACCCCCTCAGACACTCACCCCCTCACCCCCTCACCCCTTCAGACGCTCACCCCCTCAGACGCTCACCCCCTCACCCTTTCAGACGCTCACCCCCTGAGACGCTCACCCCCTCACCCCCTCACCCCATCAGACGCTCACCCCCTCACCCCTTCAGACGCTCACCCCCTCAGACGCTCACCCCCTCAGACGCTCTCCCCCTCAGACGCTCACCCCCTCACACGCTCACCCCCTCAGACGCTCACCCCCTCACCCCTCAGATGCTCACACGCTCACCCCCTCACACGATCACCCCCTCAGATGCTCACCCGCTCACCCCCTCAGACGCTCAACCTGTCACCCCCTCAGACTCTCACCCCATCACCCCCTCGGACGCTCACACGCTCACCCCCTCAGACTCTCAGACGCTCACCCCCTCAGACGCTCACTCCCTCACCCACTCAGACGCTCACCCCCTCACCCGCTCAGACGTTCACCCCCTCTGACGCTCACCCCATCAGACGTTTACCCCCTCAGACGCTTACCCCCTCAGACGCTCAATCCCTCAGATGCTCACCCCCTCAGACGCTCACCCCCTCAGACGCTCAATCCCTCACCCCCTCAGACGCTCACACCCTCTCCCCCTCAGAGGATCACCCCTTCAGACGCTCACCCCCTCAGACGCTCACCCCCTCAGACGCTCACCCCATCACCCCCTCAGACACTCACCTCCTCAGACGCTCACCCCATCACCCCCTCAGGCGCTCACCCCCTCAGACGCTCACCCCCTCATACGCTCACCGCCTCATACGCTCACCCCCTCATACGCTCACCCCCTCACCCCCCCCAGACGCTCACCCCGCTCACCCCTTCACCCCCTCAGACGCTCACCCCCTCAGACGCTCACCCCTTCATCGCCTCGGACGCTCACCCCCTGAGACGCTCACCCCCTCACCCCCTGAGACGCTCACCCCCTCACCCCCTGAGATGCCCACTCCCTCACCCCCTCAGACGCTCACCCCCTCAGCCCCTCAGACGCTCACCCCCCTCAGATGCTCACCCCCCTCAGACGCTCACCCCCCTCAGACTCTCACCCCCTCAGACTCTCACCCCCTCAGACGCTCACCCCCTCAGACGCTCACCCCCTCAGACGCTCACCCCCTCATACGCTCACCCCCTCATACGCTCACCCCCTCAGACGCTCACCCCCTCACCCCTTCAGACTCTCACCCCCTCAGACGCTCACCCCCTCACCCCCTCAGACGCTCACCCCCTCAGACGCTCACCCCCTCAGACGCTCACCCCCTCACCCTTTCAGACGCTCACCCCCTCAGACGCTCACCCCTCCGACGCTCACCCCCGAGACGCTCACCCCGAGACGCTCACCCCCTGAGACGCTCACCCCCTCAGATGCTCACCCCCTCAGATGCTCACCCCCTTAGACTCTCACCCCCTTAGACGCTCACCCCCTCAGACGCTCACCCCCTCAGACGCTCACCCCCTCAGACGCTCACCCCCTCAGACGCTCACCCCCTCACCCCTTCAGACGCTCACCCCCTCAGACGCTCACCCCCTCAGACGCTCACCCCCTCAGATGCTCACCCGCTCTCCCCCTCAGACCCTCACCCCCTCACCCTCTCAGACGCTCACCCCCTCAGACGCTCACTCCCTCGCCCCCTCAGATGCTCACCCCCTCAGATGCTCACTCCTTCAGACGGTCACCCCCTCACCCCCTCAGACGGTCACCCCCTCACCCCCCCAGACGCTCACCGGCTCACCCCCTCAGACGCTCACTCCCTCAGGCGCTCACTCCCTCAGGCGCTCACCCCCTCACCCGCTCACTCCCTCACCCCCTCAGACGCTCACTCCCTCAGACTCTCACTCCCTCACCCCCTCAGACTCTCACCCCCTCAGACGCTCAACCCCTCACCCCCTCAGACGCTCACTCCCTCACCCACTCAGACGCTCACCCCCTCTCCTCAGACGCTCACCCTCTCAGACGCTCAGACGTTCACCCCCTCTGACGCTCACCCCCTCACCCCATCAGACGCTCACCCCCTCAGACGCTCACGCCCTCAGACGCTTACCCCCTCAGATGCTCAATCCTTCAGACGCTCACCCCCTCACCCTCTCAGACGCTCACCCCCTCAGACGCTCACTCCCTCACCCCCTCAGATGCTCAATCCCTCACCCCCTCAGACGTTCACCCCGTCAGACGCTCACCACCTCACCCCCTCAGACGCTCACCCCCCCAGATGCTCACCCCCTCTCCGGCTCACCCCCTCACGCGCTCACTCCCTCAGACGCTCACCCCCTCAGATGCTCACTCCCTCACACGCTCATCCCCTCAGACGCTCACCCCCTCACCCGCTCACTCCCTCACCCCCTCAGATGCTCACACGATCACCCCCTCAGACGCTCCCTCCCTCACCCCCTCAGACGCTCACCCGCTCAAACGCTCACCCCCTCAGACGCTCACCCCCTCAGACGCTCAACCCCTCACCCCCTCAGACTCTCACCCCCTCGGACGCTCACACTCTCACCCCCTCGGACGCTCACACTCTCACCCCCTCGGACACTCACACTTTCACCCCCTCAGACGCTCACCCCCTCACCCCCTCAGACTCTCAGACGCTCACCCCCTCAGACGCTCACTCCCTCACCCACTCAGACGCTCACCCCCTCACCTCAGACGCTCAACCCCTCACCCACTCAGACTCTCACCCCCTTGGACGCTCACCCCATCACCCCCTCGGACACTCACACTCTCACCCCATCAGATGCTCACCCCCTCAGACGCTCACCCCCTCAGACTCTGACCCCCTCAGATGCTCACCCCCTCCCCCCCTCTGACGCTCACCCCCTCTGGCGCTGACCCCCTCAGACGCTCACCCGCTCACCCCCTCAGACGCTCACCCCCTCAGACGCTCACCCGCTCACCCCCTGAGACGCTCACCCCCACAGACGCTCACCCCCACAGACGCTCACCCCCTCAGACGCTCACCCCCTCAGACGCTCACCCCCTCAGACGCTCACCCCCTCAGACGCTCACCCCCACAGACGCTCACCCCCACAGACGCTCACTCCCTCACCCCCTCAGACGATCACCCCCTCACCCCCTCAGATGCTCATCCCCTCAGACGCTCATCCCCTCAGACGCTCAACCCCTCACCCCTTGAGACGCTCACCCCCCTCAGACACTCACCCCCTCAGACGCTCACCCCCTCAGATTCTCACCCCATCAGATGCTCACCCCCTCAGACGCTCAGACTCTCAGACGCTCACCCACTCACCCCCTCACACGATCACCCCCTCAGAGGCTCACTCCCTCACCCCCTCAGACTCTCACCCCCTCAGACGCTCACCCCCACAGACGCTCACTCCCTCACCCCCTCTGACGCTCCCCCCCTCCCCCCCTCTGACGCTCCCCCCCTCAGACGCTCACCCCGTCACCCTCTCAGACGCTCACCCGCTCACCCCCACAGACGCTCACCCCCACAGACGCTCAAACGCTCACCCCCTCAGACGCTCACCCCCTCAGACGCTCACTCCCTCACCCCCTCAGACGCTCACCCCCTCAGACGCTCACCCCCTCAGACGCTCACCCCCACATACGCTCACCCCCACAGACGCTCACCCCCACAGACGCTCAAACGCTCACCCCCTCACCCCATCAGACGCTCACCCCCTCAGACGCTCACCCCCTCAGACGCTCACCCCCTCAGACGCTCACCCCCTCAGACGCTCACCCCTTCACCCCCTCAGACGCTCACCCCTTCACCCCCTCAGACGCTCACCCCCTCAGACGCTCACCCCCTCACCCTTTCTGACGCTCATCCCCTGAGACGCTCACCCCCTCAGACTCTCACCCCCTCAGACTCTCACCCCCTCAGACGCTCACCCCCTCAGACGCTCACCCCCTCACCCCTTCAGACGCTCACCCCTTCAGACGCTCACCCCCTCAGACGCTCACCCCCTCAGACGCTCACCCCCTCAGACGCTCACCCCCTCACCCCTTCAGACGCTCACCCCTCCAGACGCTCACCCCTTCAGACGCTCACCCCCTCACGCGCTCACCCCCTCAGACGCTCACCCCCTCAGACGCTCACCCCCTCAGACGCTCACCCCCTCAGATGCTCACCCGCTCTCCCCCTCAGACGCTCACCCTCTCAGACGCTCACCCCCTCAGATGCTCACTCCTTCAGACGCTCACCCCCTCACCCCCTCAGACGGTCACCCCCTCACCCCCCCAGACGCTCACCCCCTCACCGGCTCACCCCCTCAGACGCTCACTCCCTCAGGCGCTCACCCCCTCAGACGCTCACCCCCTCAGACGCTCACTCCCTCACACGCTCACCCCCTCAGACGCTCACCCCCTCACCCGCTCACTCCCTCACCCCCTCAGAGGCTCACACGCTCACCCCCTCACACGATCACCCCCTCAGAGGCTCACTCCCTCACCCCCTCAGACTCTCACCCCCTCAGACGCTCACCCCCACAGACGCTCACTCCCTCACCCCCTCAGACGATCACCCCCTCACCCCCTCAGACGCTCACCCCCTCAGACGCTCACCCCCTCAGACGCTCACCCCCTCAGACGCTCAACCCCTCAGACACTCAGGCGCTCACCCCCTCACCCCTTGAGACGCTCACCCCCCTCAGACACTCACTCCCTCAGACGCTCACCCCCTCAGATTCTCACCCCATCAGATTCTCACCCCATCAGATTCTCACCCCATCAGATGCTCACCCCCTCAGACGCTCAGACTCTCAGACGCTGAGACGCTCACCCACTCACCCCCTCTGACTCTCACCCCCTCTGACGCTCACCCCCTCCCCCCCTCTGACGCTCACCCCCTCCCCCCCTCTGACGCTCACCCCCTCCCCACTCTGACGCTCACCCCTTCTGACGCTCACCCCCTCTGACGCTCACCCCCTCAGACGCTCACCCCCTCAGACGCTCACCCCGTCACCCTCTCAGACGCCCTCCCCCACAGACGCTCACCCCCACAGACGCTCACCCCCACAGACGCTCAGACGCTCACCCCCTCAGACGCTCACTCCCTCACCCCCTCAGACGCTCACCCCCTCAGACGCTCACCCCCTCAGACGCTCACCCCCACATACGCTCACCCCCTCAGAATCTCACCCCCTCAGACGCTCACCCCCTCACCCCCCCCAGACGCTCACCCCCTCACCCCCTCAGACGCTCACCCCCTCACCACCTGAGACCCTCACCCCCTCAGAGGCTCACCCCCTCAGACGCTCACCCCTTCACCCCCTCAGACGCTCACCCCCTCAGACACTCACCCCTTCATCGCCTCGGACGCTCACCCCCTCAGACGCTCACCCCCTCAGCCCCTCAGACGGTCACCCCCCTCAGATGCTCACCCCCCTCAGACGCTCACCCCCTCAGACGCTCACCCCCTCACCCGCTCACCCCCTCAGACGCACACCCCCTCAGACACTCACCCCCTCACCCCCTCATACGCTCAACCCCTCAGACGCACACCCCCTCAGACGCTCACCCCCTCAGACACTCACCCCCTCACCCCCTCAGACGCTCACCCCTTCAGACGCTCACCCCCTCAGACGCTCACCCCCTCCCCCCTTCAGACGCTCACCCCCTTCAGACGCTCACCCCCTCAGACGCTCACCCGCTCAGAATCTCACCCCCTCAGACACTCACCCCCTCACCCCCCCAGACGCTCACCCCCTCACCACCTGAGACCCTCACCCCCTCAGACGCTCACCCCTTCACCCCCTCAGACGCTCACCCCCTCAGACACTCACCCCTTCATCGCCTCGGACGCTCACCCCCTCAGACGCTCACCCCCTCAGACGCTCACCCCCTCAGATGCTCACCCCCCTCAGATGCTCACCCCCCTCAGACGCTCACCCCCTCAGACGCTCACCCCCTCAGACGATCACCCCCTCATACGCTCACCCCCTCAGACGCACACCCCCTCAGACACTCACCCCCTCAGACACTCACCCCCTCACCCCCTCACCCCTTCAGACGCTCACCCCCTCAGACGCTCACCCCCTCACCCTTTCAGACGCTCACCCCCTGAGACGCTCACCCCATCAGACGCTCACCCCCTCACCCCCTCACCCCATCAGACGCTCACCCCCTCACCCCTTCAGACGCTCACCCCCTCACCCCTTCAGACGCTCACCCCCTCAGACGCTCACCCCCTCAGACGCTCTCCCCCTCAGACGCTCACCCCCTCACACGCTCACCCCCTCAGACGCTCACCCCCTCACCCCTCAGATGCTCACACGCTCACCCCCTCAGATGCTCACCCGCTCACCCCCTCAGACGCTCAACCTGTCACCCCCTCAGACTCTCACCCCATCACCCCCTCGGACGCTCACACGCTCACCCCCTCAGACTCTCAGACGCTCACCCCCTCAGACGCTCACTCCCTCACCCACTCAGACGCTCACCCCCTCACCCGCTCAGACGTTCACCCCCTCTGACGCTCACCCCATCAGACGTTTACCCCCTCAGACGCTTACCCCCTCAGACGCTCAATCCCTCAGATGCTCACCCCCTCAGACGCTCACCCCCTCAGACGCTCAATCCCTCACCCCCTCAGACGCTCACACCCTCTCCCCCTCAGAGGATCACCCCTTCAGACGCTCACCCCCTCAGACGCTCACCCCCTCAGACGCTCACCCCATCACCCCCTCAGACACTCACCTCCTCAGACGCTCACCCCATCACCCCCTCAGGCGCTCACCCCCTCAGACGCTCACCCCCTCATACGCTCACCGCCTCATACGCTCACCCCCTCATACGCTCACCCCCTCACCCCCCCCAGACGCTCACCCCGCTCACCCCTTCACCCCCTCAGACGCTCACCCCCTCAGACGCTCACCCCTTCATCGCCTCGGACGCTCACCCCCTGAGACGCTCACCCCCTCACCCCCTGAGACGCTCACCCCCTCACCCCCTGAGACGCCCACTCCCTCACCCCCTCAGACGCTCACCCCCTCAGCCCCTCAGACGCTCACCCCCCTCAGATGCTCACCCCACTCAGACGCTCACCCCCCTCAGACTCTCACCCCCTCAGACGCTCACCCCCTCAGACGCTCACCCCCTCAGACGCTCACCCCCTCATACGCTCACCCCCTCATACGCTCACCCCCTCAGACGCTCACCCCCTCACCCCTTCAGACTCTCACCCCCTCAGACGCTCACCCCCTCACCCCCTCAGACGCTCACCCCCTCAGACGCTCACCCCCTCACCCTTTCAGACGCTCACCCCCTCAGACGCTCACCCCTCCGACGCTCACCCCCGAGACGCTCACCCCGAGACGCTCACCCCCTGAGACGCTCACCCCCTCAGATGCTCACCCCCTCAGATGCTCACCCCCTTAGACTCTCACCCCCTTAGACGCTCACCCCCTCAGACGCTCACCCCCTCAGACGCTCACCCCCTCAGACGCTCACCCCCTCACCCCTTCAGACGCTCACCCCCTCAGACGCTCACCCCCTCAGACGCTCACCCCCTCAGATGCTCACCCGCTCTCCCCCTCAGACCCTCACCCCCTCACCCTCTCAGACGCTCACCCCCTCAGACGCTCACTCCCTCGCCCCCTCAGATGCTCACCCCCTCAGATGCTCACTCCTTCAGACGGTCACCCCCTCACCCCCTCAGACGGTCACCCCCTCACCCCCCCCAGACGCTCACCGGCTCACCCCCTCAGACCCTCACTCCCTCAGGCGCTCACTCCCTCAGGCGCTCACCCCCTCACCCGCTCACTCCCTCACCCCCTCAGACGCTCACTCCCTCAGACTCTCACTCCCTCACCCCCTCAGACTCTCACCCCCTCAGACGCTCAACCCCTCACCCCCTCAGACGCTCACTCCCTCACCCACTCAGACGCTCACCCCCTCTCCTCAGACGCTCACCCTCTCAGACGCTCAGACGTTCACCCCCTCTGACGCTCACCCCCTCACCCCATCAGACGCTCACCCCCTCAGACGCTCACGCCCTCAGACGCTTACCCCCTCAGATGCTCAATCCTTCAGACGCTCACCCCCTCACCCTCTCAGACGCTCACCCCCTCAGACGCTCACTCCCTCACCCCCTCAGATGCTCAATCCCTCACCCCCTCAGACGTTCACCCCGTCAGACGCTCACCACCTCACCCCCTCAGACGCTCACCCCCCCAGATGCTCACCCCCTCTCCGGCTCACCCCCTCACGCGCTCACTCCCTCAGACGCTCACCCCCTCAGATGCTCACTCCCTCACACGCTCATCCCCTCAGACGCTCACCCCCTCACCCGCTCACTCCCTCACCCCCTCAGATGCTCACACGATCACCCCCTCAGACGCTCCCTCCCTCACCCCCTCAGACGCTCACCCGCTCAAACGCTCACCCCCTCAGACGCTCAACCCCTCACCCCCTCAGACTCTCACCCCCTCGGACGCTCACACTCTCACCCCCTCGGACGCTCACACTCTCACCCCCTCGGACACTCACACTTTCACCCCCTCAGACGCTCACCCCCTCACCCCCTCAGACTCTCAGACGCTCACCCCCTCAGACGCTCACTCCCTCACCCACTCAGACGCTCACCCCCTCACCTCAGACGCTCAACCCCTCACCCACTCAGACTCTCACCCCCTTGGACGCTCACCCCATCACCCCCTCGGACACTCACACTCTCACCCCATCAGATGCTCACCCCCTCAGACGCTCACCCCCTCAGACTCTGACCCCCTCAGATGCTCACCCCCTCCCGCCCTCTGACGCTCACCCCCTCTGGCGCTGACCCCCTCAGACGCTCACCCGCTCACCCCCTCAGACGCTCACCCCCTCAGACGCTCACCCGCTCACCCCCTGAGACGCTCACCACCACAGACGCTCACCCCCACAGACGCTCACCCCCTCAGACGCTCACCCCCTCAGACGCTCACCCCCTCAGACGCTCACCCCCACAGACGCTCACCCCCACAGACGCTCACTCCCTCACCCCCTCAGACGATCACCCCCTCACCCCCTCAGATGCTCATCCCCTCAGACGCTCATCCCCTCAGACGCTCAACCCCTCACCCCTTGAGACGCTCACCCCCCTCAGACACTCACCCCCTCAGACGCTCACCCCCTCAGATTCTCACCCCATCAGATGCTCACCCCCTCAGACGCTCAGACTCTCAGACGCTCACCCACTCACCCCCTCACACGATCACCCCCTCAGAGGCTCACTCCCTCACCCCCTCAGACTCTCACCCCCTCAGACGCTCACCCCCACAGACGCTCACTCCCTCACCCCCTCTGACGCTCCCCCCCTCCCCCCCTCTGACGCTCACCCCGTCACCCTCTCAGACGCTCACCCGCTCACCCCCACAGACGCTCACCCCCACAGACGCTCAAACGCTCACCCCCTCAGACGCTCACCCCCTCAGACGCTCACTCCCTCACCCCCTCAGACGCTCACCCCCTCAGACGCTCACCCCCTCAGACGCTCACCCCCACATACGCTCACCCCCACAGACGCTCACCCCCACAGACGCTCAAACGCTCACCCCCTCACCCCATCAGACGCTCACCCCCTCAGACGCTCACCCCCTCAGACGCTCACCCCCTCAGACGCTCACCCCCTCAGACGCTCACCCCTTCACCCCCTCAGACGCTCACCCCTTCACCCCCTCAGACGCTCACCCCCTCAGACGCTCACCCCCTCACCCTTTCTGACGCTCATCCCCTGAGACGCTCACCCCCTCAGACTCTCACCCCCTCAGACTCTCACCCCCTCAGACGCTCACCCCCTCAGACGCTCACCCCCTCACCCCTTCAGACGCTCACCCCTTCAGACGCTCACCCCCTCAGACGCTCACCCCCTCAGACGCTCACCCCCTCAGACGCTCACCCCCTCAGACGCTCACCCCCTCACCCCTTCAGACGCTCACCCCTCCAGACGCTCACCCCTTCAGACGCTCACCCCCTCACGCGCTCACCCCCTCAGACGCTCACCCCCTCAGACGCTCACCCCCTCAGACGCTCACCCCCTCAGATGCTCACCCGCTCTCCCCCTCAGACGCTCACCCTCTCAGACGCTCACCCCCTCAGATGCTCACTCCTTCAGACGCTCACCCCCTCACCCCCTCAGACGGTCACCCCCTCACCCCCCCAGACGCTCACCCCCTCACCGGCTCACCCCCTCAGACGCTCACTCCCTCAGGCGCTCACCCCCTCAGACGCTCACCCCCTCAGACGCTCACTCCCTCACACGCTCACCCCCTCAGACGCTCACCCCCTCACCCGCTCACTCCCTCACCCCCTCAGAGGCTCACACGCTCACCCCCTCACACGATCACCCCCTCAGAGGCTCACTCCCTCACCCCCTCAGACGCTCACCCCCTCAGACGCTCACCCCCTCAGACGCTCACCCCCTCAGACGCTCACCCCCTCAGACGCTCAACCCCTCAGACACTCAGGCGCTCACCCCCTCACCCCTTGAGACGCTCACCCCCCTCAGACACTCACTCCCTCAGACGCTCACCCCCTCAGATTCTCACCCCATCAGATTCTCACCCCATCAGATTCTCACCCCATCAGATGCTCACCCCCTCAGACGCTCAGACTCTCAGACGCTGAGACGCTCACCCACTCACCCCCTCTGACTCTCACCCCCTCTGACGCTCACCCCCTCCCCCCCTCTGACGCTCACCCCCTCCCCACTCTGACGCTCACCCCTTCTGACGCTCACCCCCTCTGACGCTCACCCCCTCAGACGCTCACCCCCTCAGACGCTCACCCCGTCACCCTCTCAGACGCCCTCCCCCGCAGACGCTCACCCCCACAGACGCTCAGACGCTCACCCCCTCAGACGCTCACTCCCTCACCCCCTCAGACGCTCACCCCCTCAGACGCTCACCCCCTCAGACGCTCACCCCCACAGACGCTCACCCCCACAGACGCTCACCCCCACAGACGCTCAAACGCTCACCCCCTCACCCCATCAGACGCTCACCCCCTCAGACGCTCACCCCCTCAGACGCTCACCCCTTCACCCCCTCAGACGCTCACCCCTTCACCCCCTCAGACGCTCACCCCCTCAGACGCTCACCCCGTCAGACGCTCACCCCCTCACCCTTTCAGACGCTCACCCCCTGAGACGCTCACCCCCGAGACGCTCACCCCCTGAGACACTCACCCCCTCACCCCCTCAGACGCTCACCCCCTCAGACGCTCACCCCCTCAGACGCTCACCCCCTCACCCCTTCAGGCGCTCACCCCTCCAGACGCTCACCCATTCAGACGCTCACCCCTTCAGACGCTCACCCCTTCAGACGCTCACCCCCTCACGCACTCACCCCCTCAGACGCTCACCCCCTCAGACGCTCACCCCCTCAGATGCTCACCCGCTCTCCCTCTCAGACGCTCACCCCCTCACCCTCTCAGACGCTCACCCCCTCAGACGCTCACCCCCTCAGACGCTCACCCCCTCAGATGCTCACTCCTTCAGACGCTCACCCCCTCAGACGGTCACCCCCTCACCCCCCCCCAGACACTCACCCCCTCACCGGCTCACCCCCTCAGACGATCACCCCCTCAGAGGCTCACTCCCTCAGACGCTCACCCCCTCATACGCTCACCCCCTCAGACGCTCACCCCCTCAGACGCTCACCCCCTCAGACGCTCAACCCCTCACCCCCTCAGACTCTGACGCTCACCCCCTCAGACGCTCACTCCCTCACCCACTCAGACGCTCACCCCCTCAGACGCTCAGACGTTCACCCCCTCTGACGCTCACCCCCTCACCCCATCAGACGCTCACCCCCTCAGACTCTCACCCCCTCAGACGCTTACCCCCTCAGATGCTCAATCCCTCAGACGCTCACCCCCTCACCCTCTCAGACGCTCACCCCCTCAGACGCTCACTCCCTCACCCCCTCAGATGCTCACCCCCTCAGATGCTCAATCCCTCACCCCCTCAGACGCTCACCCCCTCAGACGCTCACCCCCTCTGACGCTCACCCCCTCACCGGCTCACCCCCTCAGACGCTCACCCCCTCAGGCGCTCACTCCCTCAGACGCTCACCCCCTCAGACGCTTACCCCCTCAGATGCTCAATCCCTCAGACGCTCACCCCCTCACCCTCTCAGATGCTCACCCCCTCAGACGCTCACTCCCTCACCCCCTCAGATGCTCACCCCCTCTGACGCTCACCCCCTCACCCCATCAGACGCTCACCCCCTCAGACTCTCACCCCCTCAGACTCTCACCCCCTCAGACGCTTACCCCCTCAGATGCTCAATCCCTCAGACGCTCATCCCCTCACCCTTTCAGACGCTCACCCCCTCAGACGCTCACTCCCTCACCTCCTCAGATGCTCACCCCCTCAGATGCTCAATCCCTCACCCCCTCAGACGCTCACCCCCTCAGACGCTCACCCCCTCAGACGCTCACCCCCTCAGACGCTCACCCCCTCAGACGCTCACCCCCTCAGACGCTCACCCCCTCAGACGCTCACCCACTCTGACGCTCACCCCCTCTGACGCTCACCCCCTCAGACGCTCACCCCCTCAGACGGTCACCCCCTCACCGGCTCACCCCCTCAGACGCTCACCCCCTCAGGCGCTCACTCCCTCAGACGCTCACTTCCTCAGACGCTCACCCCCTCAGGCACTCACCCCCTTAGACGCTCACTCCCTCAGACGCTCACTCCCTCAGACGCTCACTCCCTCAGACGCTCACTCCCTCAGACGCTCACCCCCTCTGACGCTCACCCCCACAGACGCTCACTCCCTCACCCCCTCAGACGATCACCCCCTCACCCCCTCAGATGCTCATCCCCTCAGACGCTCACCCCCTCAGACGCTCAACCCCTCAGACACTCAGGCGCTCACCCCCTGAGATGCTCACCCCCTCACCCCTTGAGACGCTCACCCCCCTCAGACACTCACCCCCTCAGACGCTCACCCCCTCAGATTCTCACCCCATCAGATTCTCACCCCATCAGATGCTCACCCCCTCAGACGCTCAGACTCTCAGACGCTCACCCACTCACCCCCTCTGACGCTCACCCCCTCTGATGCTCACCCCCTCTGACTCTCCCCCCCTCCCCCCCTCTGACGCTCACCCCCTCTGACGTTCACCCCCTCAGACGCTCACCCCGTCACCCTCTCAGACGCTCACCCGCTCACCCCCACAGACTCTCACCCCCACAGACGCTCAAACGCTCACCCCCTCAGACGCTCACCCCCTCAGACGCTCACTCCCTCACCCCCTCAGACGCTCACCCCCTCAGACGCTCACCCCCACATACGCTCACCCCCACATACGCTCACCCCCACAGACGCTCACCCCCACAGACGCTCAAACGCTCACCCCATCAGACGCTCACCCCCTCAGACGCTCACCCCCTCAGACGCTAACCCCTTCACCCCCTCAGACGCTCACCCCTTCACCCCCTCAGACGCTCACCCCCTCAGACGCTCACCCCCTCACCCTTTCAGACGCTCATCCCCTGAGACGCTCACCCCCTGAGACGCTCACCCCCTCAGACTCTCACCCCCTCACCCCCTCAGACGCTCACCCCCTCAGACGCTCACCCCCTCAGACGCTCACCCCCTCACCCCTTCAGACGCTCACCCCTTCAGACGCTCACCCCCTCAGACGCTCACCCCCTCAGACGCTCACCCCCTCACCCCTTCAGACGCTCACCCCTCCAGACGCTCACCCCTTCAGACGCTCACCCCCTCACACGCTCACCCCCTCAGACGTTCACCCCCTCAGACGCTCACCCCCTCAGATGCTCACCCGCTCTCCCCCTCAGACGCTCACCCTCTCAGACGCTCACCCCCTCAGATGCTCACTCCTTCAGACGGTCACCCCCTCACCCCCCCCAGACGCTCACCCCCTCACCGGCTCACCCATTCAGACGCTCACCCCCTCAGACGCTCACCCCCTCAGACGCTCACTCCCTCACACGCTCACCCCCTCAGACGCTCACCCCCTCACCCGCTCACTCCCTCACCCCCTCAGATGCTCACACGCTCACCCCGTCACACGATCACCCCCTCAGAGGCTCACTCCCTCACCCCCTCAGACTCTCACCCCCTCAGACGCTCACCCCCTCAGACGCTCACCCCCACAGACGCTCACTCCCTCACCCCCTCAGACGATCACCCGCTCACCCCCTCAGACGCTCACCCCCTCAGACGCTCAACCCCTCAGACACTCAGGCGCTCATCCCCTCACCCCTTGAGACGCTCACCCCCCTCAGACACTCACTCCCTCAGACGCTCACCCCCTCAGATTCTCACCCCATCAGATGCTCACCCCCTCAGACGCTCAGACTCTCAGACGCTGAGACGCTCACCCACTCACCCCCTCTGACTCTCACCCCCTCTGACGCTCACCCCCTCTGACGCTCACCCCCTCCCCCCTCTGACGCTCACCCCCTTCCCCCCTCTGACGCTCACCCCCTTAGACGCTCACCCCCTCAGACGCTCACCCCGTCACCCTCTCAGACGCTCACCCCCACAGACGCTCACCCCCACAGACGCTCAGACGCTCACCCCCTCAGGCGCTCACCCCCTCAGACGCTCACTCCCTCAGCCCCTCAGACGCTCACCCCCTCAGACGCTCACCCCCACATACGCTCACCCCCACAGACGCTCACCCCCACAGACGCTCAAACGCTCACCCCCTCACCCCATCAGACGCTCACCCCCTCAGACGCTCACCCCTTCACCCCCTCAGACGCTCACCCCGTCACCCCCTCAGACGCTCACCCCCTCAGACGCTCACCCCGTCAGACGCTCACCCCCTCACCCTTTCAGACGCTCACCCCCTCAGACGCTCACCCCCTGAGACGCTCACCCCCTGAGACGCTCACCCCCGAGACGCTCACCCCCTGAGACACTCACCCCCTCAGACTCTCACCCCCTCACCCCTTCAGACGCTCACCCCCTCAGACGCTCACCCCCTCAGACGCTCACCCCCTCACCCCTTCAGACGCTCACCCCTTCAGACGCTCACCCCTTCAGACGCTCACCCCTTCAGACGCTCACCCCCTCACGCACTCACCCCCTCACACGCTCACCCCCTCAGACGCTCACCCGCTCTCCCCCTCAGACGCTCACCCCCTCACCCTCTCAGACGCTCACCCCCTCAGATGCTCACCCCCTCAGATGCTCACTCCTTCAGACGCTCACCCCCTCAGACGGTCACCCCCTCACCTCCCCCCCAGACACTCACCCCCTCACCGGCTCACCCCCTCAGACGCTCACTCCCTCAGGCGCTCACTCCCTCAGACGCTCACCCCCTCAGACGCTCACTCCCTCACACGCTCACCCCCTCAGACGCTCACCCCCTCACCCGCTCACTCCCTCACCCCCTCAGATGCTCACTCGCTCACCCCCTCACACGATCACCCCCTCAGAGGCTCACTCCCTCAGACGCTCACCCCCTCATACGCTCACCCCCTCAGACGCTCACCCCCTCACCCGCTCACTCCCTCACCCCCTCACACGATCACCCCCTCAGAGGCTCACTCCCTCAGACGCTCACCCCCTCAGACGCTCACCCCCTCATACGCTCACCCCCTCATACGCTCACCCCCTCATACGCTCACCCCCTCAGACGCTCACCCCCTCAGACGCTCAACCCCTCACCCCCTCAGACTCTGACGCTCACCCCCTCAGACGCTCACTCCCTCACCCACTCAGACGCTCACCCCCTCAGACGCTCAGACGTTCACCCCCTCTGACGCTCACCCCCTCACCCCATCAGACGCTCACCCCCTCAGACGCTCACCCCCTCAGATGCTCAATCCCTCAGACGCTCACCCCCTCACCCTCTCAGACGCTCACCCCCTCAGACGCTCACTCCCTCACCCCCTCAGATGCTCACCCCCTCAGATGCTCACCCCCTCAGATGCTCAATCCCTCACCCCCTCTGACGCTCACCCCCTCAGACGCTCACCCCCTCTGACGCTCACCCCCTCTGACGCTCACCCCCTCTGACGCTCACCCCCTCAGACGGTCACCACCTCACCGGCTCACCCCCTCAGACGCTCACCCCCTCAGACGCTCACTCCCTCAGATGCTCAATCCCTCAGACGCTCACCCCCTCACCCTGTCAGACGCTCACCCCCTCAGACGCTCACTCCCTCACCCCCTCAGATGCTCACCCCCTCTGACGCTCACCCCCTCACCCCATCAGACGCTCACCCCCTCAGACTCTCACCCCCTCAGACGCTTACCCCCTCAGATGCTCAATCCCTCAGACGCTCACCCCCTCACCTTCTCAGACGCTCATCCCCTCAGACGCTCACTCCCTCACCCCCTCAGATGCTCACCCCCTCAGATGCTCAATCCCTCACCCCCTCAGACGCTCACCCCCTCAGGCGCTCACCCCCTCTGACGCTCACCCCCTCTGACGCTCACCCCCTCTGACGCTCACCCCCTCAGACGGTCACCCCCTCACCGGCTCACCCCCTCAGACGCTCACCCCCTCAGGCGCTCACTCAGACGCTCACTCCCTCAGACGCTCACCCCCTCAGACGCTCACCCCCTCAGACGCTCACTTCCTCACACGCTCACCCCCTCAGACGCTCACCCCCTCACCCGCTCACTCCCTCACCCCCTCAGATGCTCACACGATCACCCCCTCAGACGCTCACTCCCTCACCCCCTCAGACTCTCACCCCCTCAGACGCTCACCCGCTCACCCCCTCAGACGCTCAACCCCTCACCCCCTCAGACTCTCACCCCCTCGGACGCTCACCCCATCACCCCCTCAGACGCTCACACTCTCACCCCCTCGGACGCACACACTCTCACCCCCTCGGACACTCACACTCTCACCCCCTCAGACGCTCACCCCCTCAGACTCTCAGACGCTCACCCCCTCAGACGCTCACTCCCTCACCCACTCAGACGCTCACCCCCTCAGACGCACAACCCCTCACCCCCTCAGACACTCAGACGTTCACCCACTCTGACGCTCACCCCCTCACCCCATCAGACGCTCACCTCATCAGACTCTCACCCCCTCAGACGCTCACCCCCTCAGACGCTTACCCCCTCAGACGCTCACCCCCTCAGACGCTCACCCCCTCAGACGCTCACCCCCTCAGACGCTCACCCCCTCACCCCCTCAGACGCTCACCCCCTCACCCCCTCAGACGCTCACACCCTCTCCCCCTCAGAGGATCACCCCTTCAGACGCTCACCCCTTCAGACGCTCACCCCCTCAGACGCTCACCCCATCACCCCCTCAGACACTCACCTCCTCACCCCCTCAGACGCTCGTCCCCTCAGACGCTCACCACCTCACCCCCTCAGACGCTCACCCCCTCATACGCTCACCCCCTCATACGCTCACCCCCTCTGACGCTCACCCCCTCTGACGCTCACCCCGTCACCCCATTAGACGCACAGACGCTCACCCCATTAGACGCTCACCCCCTCAGACGCTCACCCCCTCAGACGCTCACCCCCTCAGACGCTCACCCTCCCAGACGCTCAGCCCCTCAGACGCTCACCCCCTCAGACGCTCACCCCCTTAGACGCTCACCCCCTCAGACGCTCACCACCTCACCCCCTCAGACGCTCACCCCCTCAGACGCTCACCCCCTCAGACGCTCACCCCCTCACCCTCTCAGACGCTCGTCCCCTCCGACGCTCACCACCTCACCCCCTCACCCCCTCACCCTCCCAGACGCTCAGCCCCTCAGACGCTCACCACCTCACCCCCTTAGACGCTCACCCCCTCAGACGCTCACCACCTCACCCCCTCAGACGCTCACCCCCTCAGACGCTCACCCCCTCACCTCAGACGCTCACCCCCTCAGACGCTCACCCCCTCACCCTCTCAGACGCTCGTCCCCTCAGACGCTCACCACCTCACCCCCTCAGACGCTCACCACCTCAACCCCTCAGACGATCACCCCCTCATACGCTCACCCCCTCAGACGCTCACCCCGTCACCCCATTAGACGCACAGACGCTCACCCCCTCACCCCATTAGACGCTCAGACGCTCACCCCCTCAGACGCTCACCCCCTCACCCTCCCAGACGCTCAGCCCCTCAGACGCTCACCCCCTCACCCCCTTAGACGCTCACCCCCTTAGACGCTCAATCCCTCTGACGCTCACCCTCCCAGACTCTCAGCCCCTCAGACGCTCACCCCCTCACCCCCTCAGACGCTCACCCCTTCACCCCCTCAGACTCTCAGACGCTCACCCCCTTAGACGCTCACTCCCTCACCTCAGACGCTCACCCCCTCAGACGCTCACCCCCTCACCCCCTCAGACGCTCACCCCCTCAGAAGCTCACCCCCTCAGACGCTCACCCTCCCAGACGCTCACCCCCTCAGACGCTCACCCCCTCACCCCCACAGACGCTCACCCCCTCTGACGCTCAGACCGTCACCCCCTCAGACCGTCACCCCCTCAGACCGTCACCCCCTCAGACACTCACCCCCTCAGACACTCACCCCCTCAGACACTCACCCCATCAGATGCTCACCCCCTCACCCCCTCAGACGCTCACCGCCTCAGATGCTCACTCCTTCAGACGCTCACCGCCTTACTCCCTCAGACGCTCACCCCCTCAGACGCTCACCCGCTCACCCCCTCAGTCGCTCACCCGCTCACCCCCTCAGACGCTCACCCCCTCAGACGCTCACCCCCTTACCCCCTCAGACGTTCAACCCCTCACCCCCTCAGGCCCTCACCCCCTCAGACCCTCACCCCCTCACCCGATTAGACGCTCACCCCCTCAGACGCTCACCCCCTCAGACGCTCACCCCCTCAGACGCTCACCCCCTCAGACTCTCACCCCCTCAGACTCTCACTCCCTCACCCCCTCTGACTCTCACCCCCTCAGACGCTCACTCAGCCCCTCAGACGCTCACCACTTCACTCCCTCAGACGCTCACCCGCTCACCCCCTCAGACGCTCAGCCCCTCAGACGCTCACCCTCTCACCCCCTCAGACGCTCACCCTCTCACCCTCTCAGATGCTCACCCCCTCAGACGATCACCCCCTCAGACGCTCACCCCATCACCCCCTCAGACGCTCGCCCCCTGTGACGCTCGCCCCCTGTGACGCTCACCCCCTGTGACGCTCACCCCCTCACCCCCTCTGACGCTCACCCCCTCACCCCCTCAGACGCTAACCCCCTCAGACGCTCACCCCCTCAGATGCTCACCCCCTCAGATGCTCACCCCATCACCCCCTCAGACGCTCACCCCCTCAGACGCTCACCCTCTCACCCCCTCTGACGCTCACCCCCTCACCCCATCAGACGCTCACCCCCTCACCCCATCAGACGCTCACCCCCTCACCCCCTCACCCCCTCAAACGCTCACCTCTTCGGATGCTAACCCCCTCACCCCCTCAGACACTCACCCCCTCACCTCCTCACCCCCTCAGACGCTCACCCCCTCAGACGGTCACCCCCTCAGACGCTCACCCCCCCCAGACACTCACCCCCTCACCGGCTCACCCCCTCAGACGCTCACTCCCTCAGGCGCTCACTCCCTCAGACGCTCATCCCCTCAGACGCTCACTCCCTCACACGCTCACCCCCTCAGACGCTCACCCCCTCACCCGCTCACTCCCTCACCCCCTCAGATGCTCACACGATCACCCCCTCACACGATCACCCCCTCAGACGATCACCCCCTCAGAGGCTCACCCCCTCAGACGCTCACCCCCTCATACGCTCACCCCCTCATACGCTCACCCCCTCATACGCTCACCCCCTCAGACGCTCACCCCCTCAGACGCTCACCCCCTCAGACGCTCAACCCCTCACCCCCTCAGACTCTGACGCTCACCCCCTCAGACGCTCACTCCCTCACCCACTCAGACGCTCACCCCCTCAGACGCTCAGACGTTCACCCCCTCTGACGCTCACCCCCTCACCCCATCAGACGCTCACCCCCTCAGACTCTCACCCCCTCAGACGCTTACCCCCTCAGATGCTCAATCCCTCAGACGCTCAACCCCTCACCCTCTCAGACGCTCACCCCCTCAGACGCTCACTCCCTCACCCCCTCAGATGCTCACCCCCTCAGATGCTCAATCCCTCACCCCCTCAGACGCTCACTCCCTCAGACGCTCACCCCCTCAGACGGTCACCCCCTCACCGGCTCACCCCCTCAGGCGCTCACTCCCTCAGACGCTTACCCCCTCAGACGCTCACCCCCTCAGACGCTCACTTCCTCACACGCTCACCCCCTCAGACGCTCACCCCCTCCCCCGCTCACTCCCTCACCCCCTCAGATGCTCACACGATCACCCCCTCAGACGCTCACTCCCTCACCCCCTCAGACTCTCACCCCCTCAGACGCTCAACCCCTCACCCCCTCAGACTCTCACCCCCTCGGACGCTCACCCCATCACCCCCTCGGACGCTCACACTCTCACCCCCTCGGACGCTCACACTCTCACCCCCTCGGACACTCACACTCTCACCCCCTCAGACGCTCACCCCCTCAGACTCTCAGACGCTCACCCCCTCAGACGCTTACTCCCTCACCCACTCAGACGCTCACCCCCTCACCTCAGACGCACAACCCCTCACCCCCTCAGACTCTCACCCCCTCTGACGCTCACCCCCTCACCCCATCAGACGCTCACCTCATCAGACTCTCACCCCCTCAGACGCTCACCCCCTCAGACGCTCACCCCCTCAGACGCTTACCCCCTCAGACGCTCACCCCCTCAGACGCTCACCCCCTCAGACGCTCAATCCCTCACCCCCTCAGACGCTCACACCCTCTCCCCCTCAGAGGATCACCCCTTCAGACGCTCACCCCCTCAGACGCTCACCCCATCACCCCCTCAGACGCTCACCCCATCACCCCCTCAGACACTCACCTCCTCACCCCCTCAGACACTCACCTCCTCACCCCCTCAGACGCTCGTCCCCTCAGACGCTCACCACCTCACCCCCTCAGACGCTCACCCCCTCAGACGCTCACCCCCTCAGACGCTCACCCCCTCATACGCTCACCCCCTCTGACGCTCACCCCCTCTGACGCTCACCCCGTCACCCCATTAGACGCACAGACGCTCACCCCCTCACCCCATTAGACGCTCACCCCCTCAGACGCTCACCCCCTCAGACGCTCACCCTCCCAGACGCTCAGCCCCTCAGACGCTCAGCCCCTCAGACGCTCACCCCCTTAGACGCTCACCCCCTTAGACGCTCACCCCCTCAGACGCTCACCACCTCACCCCCTCAGACGCTCACCCCCTCAGACGCTCACCCCCTCACCCTCTCAGACGCTCACCACCTCACCCCCTCACCCCCTCACCCTCCCAGACGCTCAGCCCCTCAGACGCTCACCACCTCACCCCCTCACCCCCTCAGACGCTCACCCCCTCAGACGCTCACCCCCTCACCTCAGACGCTCACCCCCTCAGACGCTCACCCCCTCACCCTCTCAGACGCTCGTCCCCTCAGACGCTCACCACCTCACCCCCTCAGACGCTCACCACCTCAACCCCTCAGACGCTCACCCCCTCATACGCTCACCCCCTCAGACGCTCACCCCGTCACCCCATTAGACGCACAGACGCTCACCCCCTCACCCCATTAGACGCTCAGACGCTCACCCCCTCAGACGCTTACCCCCTCACCCTCCCAGACGCTCAGCCCCTCAGACGCTCACCCCCTTAGACGCTCAATCCCTCTGACGCTCACCCTCCCAGACTCTCAGCCCCTCAGACGCTCACCCCCTCAGACGCTCACTCCCTCAGACGCTCACCCCCTCAGACGCTCACCCCCTCACCCCCTCAGACGCTCACCCCCTCAGACGCTCACCCTCCCAGACGCTCACCCCCTCAGACGCTCACCCCCTCACCCCCACAGACGCTCACCCCCTCTGACGCTCAGACCGTCACCCCCTCTGACACTCACCCCCTCAGACACTCACCCCCTCAGACACTCACCCCATCAGATGCTCACCCCCTCACCCCCTCAGACGCTCACCGCCTCAGACGCTCACTCCTTCAGACGCTCACCGCCTTACTCCCTCAGACGCTCACCCCCTGAGACGCTCACCCCCTCAGACGCTCACCCCCTTACCCCCTCAGACGTTCAACCCCTCACCCCCTCAGACCCTCACCCCCTCAGACCCTCACCCCCTCACCCCATTAGACGCTCACCCCCTCAGACGCTCACCCCCTCACTCTCACCCCCTCAGACTCTCACTCCCTCACTCCCTCTGACTCTCACCCCCTCAGACGCTCACTCACCCCCTCAGACGCTCACCCCTTCACTCCCTCAGACGCTCACCCGCTCACCCCCTCAGACGCTCAGCCCCTCAGACGCTCACCCTCTCACCCCCTCAGACGCTCACCCGCTCAGACGCTCACCCCATCACCCCCTCAGACGCTCGCCCCCTGTGACGTTCACCCCCTCACCCCCTGTGACGCTCACCCCCTCACCCCCTGTGACGCTCACCTCCTCACCCCCTCTGACGCTCACCCCCTCACCCCCTCTGACGCTCACCCCCTCTGACGCTCACCCCCACACCCCCTCAGACGCTCACCCCCACACCCCCTCAGACGCTCACCCCCTCAGATGCTCACCCCATCACCCCCTCAGACTCTCACCCCCTCAGACGCTCACCCCCTCAGACGCTCACCCCCTCAGACGCTCACCCTCTCACCCCCTCTGACGCTCACCCCCTCACCCCATCAGACGCTCACCCCCTCACCTCATCAGACGCTCACCCCCTCACCCCATCAGACGCTCACCCCATCAGACGCTCACCCCCTCACCCCCTCAGACGCTCACCTCTTCGGATGCTAACCCCCTCACCCCCTCAGACACTCACCCCCTCACCTCCTCACCCCCTCAGACGCTCACCCCCTCAGACGGTCACCCCCTCACCCCCTCAGACGCTCACCCCCTCAGACGCTCACCCCCTCCGACGCTCACCCCTTCAGACGCTCACCCCTTCAGACGCTCACCCCTTCAGACGCTCACCCCCTCAGACGCTCACCCCCTCACCTGCTCACCCCCTCAGACGCTCACCCCCTCAGACGCTCACCCCCTCAGACGCTCACCCCCACAGACGCTCACCCCCTCAGACGCTCACCCCCTCAGTCGCTCAACCCCTCAGACACTCAGGCGCTCACCCCCTCAGATGCTCACCCCCTCACCCCTTGAGACGCTCACCCCCCTCAGACACTCACCCCCTCAGATTCTCACCCCATCAGATGCTCACCCCCTCAGACGCTCAGACTCTCAGACGCTCAGACGCTCACCCCCTCTGACGCTCACCCCCTCTGACGCTCACCACCTCTGACGCTCACCCCCTCCCCCCCTCTGACGCTCACCCCCTCCTCCCCTCTGACGCTCACCCCCTCCCCCCCTCTGACACTGACCCCCTCTGACGCTCACCCCCTCTAACGCTCACCCCCTCTAACGCTCACCCCCTCAGACGCTCACCTCCTTAGACGCTCACCCCCTCAGACGCTCACCCCCTCAGACGCTCTCCCCCTCAGACGCTCACCCCCTCAGACGCTCACCCCGTCACCCTCTCAGACGCTCTCCCCCTCAGACGCTCTCCCCCTCAGACGCTCACCCGCTCACCCCCACAGACGCTCACCCCCACAGACGCTCACCCCCACAGACGCTCAAACACTCACCCCCTCAGACGCTCACCCCCTCAGACGCTCACTCCCTCACCCCCTCAGACGCTCACCCCCTCAGACGCTCACCCCCACATACGCTCACCCCCACAGACGCTCACCCCCACAGACGCTCAAACGCTCACCCCCTCAGACGCTCACCCCTTCACTCCCTCAGACGCTCACCCCCTCAGACGCTCACCCCCTCAGACGCTCACCCCCTCAGACGCTCACCCCCTCACCCTTTCAGACGCTCACCCCCTCAGACGCTCACCCCCTGAGACGCTCACCCCCTGAGACGCTCACCCCCTGAGACGCTCACCCCCTCAGACTCTCACCCCCTCAGACGCTCACCCCCTCAGACGCTCACCCCCTCAACCCTTCAGACGCTCACCCCCTCAGACGCTCACCCCCTCAGACGCTCACCCCCTCAGACGCTCACCCCCTCACCTCTTCAGACGCTCACCCCCTCACGCGCTCACCCCCTCACGCGCTCACACGCTCACCCCCTCAGACGCTCACCCCCTCAGACGCTCACCCCCTCAGACGCTCACCCGCTCTCCCCCTCAGACGCTCACTCCCTCACCCTCTCAGACACTCACCCCCTCAAACGCTCACTCCCTCACTTCCTCAGATGCTCACCCCCTCAGATGCTCACTCCTTCAGACGCTCACCCCCTCAGACGGTCACCCCCTCACCCCCCCCAGACGCTCACCCCCTCAACGGCTCACCCCCTCAGACGCTCACTCCCTCAGGCGCTCACCCCCTCAGACGCTCACTCCCTCACACGCTCACCCCCTAAGACGCTCACCCCCTCACCCCCTCAGATGCTCACACGCTCACCCCCTCACACGATCACCCCCTCAGAGGCTCACTCCCTCACCCCCTCAGACGCTCACCCCCTCAGACGCTCACCCCCTCAGACGCTCACCCCCACAGACGCTCACTCCCTCACCCCCTCAGACGATCACCCCCTCACCCCC
The DNA here is from genome assembly GCF_046119375.1 of Phyllobates terribilis. NCBI lineage: Eukaryota > Metazoa > Chordata > Amphibia > Anura > Dendrobatidae > Phyllobates > Phyllobates terribilis. Next base: position 100,123 of record NW_027364848.1, read on the forward strand.
TCAGACGCTCAACCCCTCAGACGCTCAACCCCTCAGACACTCAGGCGCTCACCCCCTCAGATGCTCACCCCCTCACCCCTTGAGACGCTCACCCCCCTCAGACACTCACCCCCTCAGACGCTCACCCCCTCAAATTCTCACCCCATCATATTCTCACCCCCTCAGACGCTCAGACTCTCACCCACTCACCCCCTCTGACGCTCACCCCCTCTGACGCTCACCCCCTCTGATGCTCACCCCCTCCCCCCCTCTGACGCTCACCCCCTCCCCCCCTCTGACGCTCACCCCCTCCCCCCTCTGACGCTCACCCCCTCAGACGCTCACCCCCTTAGACGCTCACCCCCTCAGACGCTCACCCCGTCACCCTCTCAGACGCTCTCCCTCTCAGACGCTCACCCCCACAGACGCTCACCCCCACAGACGCTCACCCCCACAGACGCTCAAACGCTCACCCCCTCAGACGCTCACCCCCTCAGACGCTCACCCCCTCAGACGCTCACCCCCTCAGACGCTCACACCCACATACGCTCATCCCCACAGACGCTCACCCCCACAGACGCTCAAACGCTCACCCCCTCACCCCATCAGACGCTCACCCCCTCAGACGCTCACCCCCTCACCCCCACAGACGCTCACCCCATCACCCCCACAGACGCTCACCCCCTCAGACGCTCACCCCCTCAGACGCTCACCCCCTCAGACGCTCACCCCCACAGATGCTCACCCCCTCAGACGCTCACCCCCTCAGACGCTCACCCCCTCACCCTGTCAGACGCTTACTCCCTCAGACGCTCACTCCCTCACCCCCTCAGACGCTCACTCCCTCACCCCCTCAGACGCTCACTCCCTCACGCCCTCAGACGCTCACCCCCTCACCCCCTCACCCCCTCTGACGCTCACCCCCTCTGACGCTCACCCCTTCACCCCCTCAGACGCTCAACCCCTCAGACGCTCAACCCCTCAGACGCTCAACCCCTCAGTCGCTCAACCCCTCTGACACTCAACCCCTCTGACGCTCACCACCTCACCCCCTCAGATGCTCACCCCCTCTGACGCTCACGCCCTCAGACGCTCACCACCTCACCCCCTCAGATGCTCACCCCCTCAGATACTCACCCCCTCTCTCCCTCAGACGCTCCCCCCCTCAGACGCTCACCCCCTCACCCCCTAAGACGCTCACCCCCTCACCCCCTAAGACACTCACCCCCTCAGACGCTCACCCCCTCAGACGCTCACCCCCTCAGACGCTCACCCCCTCAGACGCTCACCCCCTCAGACGCTCACCCCCTCAGACGCTCACCCCCTCAGACGCTCACCCACTAAGACGCTCACCCACTCAGACGCCCACCCCCTCTCCCCCTCAGACGCCCACCCCTTCACTCCCTCTGACGCTCACCCCCTCACCCCCTCTGACGCTCACCCCCTCTCCCCCTCTGACGCTCACGCCCTCAGACACTCACCACGTCACCCCCTCAGACGCTCACCCCCTCAAACGCTTACCCCCTTACCGCCTCAGACGCTCACTCCCTCAGACGCTCACCCCCTCAGACGCTCACCCCCTCAGACGCTCACCCCCTCAGACGCTCACCCCCTCAGACGCTCACCCCCACAGATGCTCACCCCCACAGACGCTCACCCCCACAGACGCTCACCCCCACAGACGCTCACCCCCACAGACGCTCAGCCCCTCAGACGCTCATCCACTCAGATGCTCACCCCCTCAGACGCTCAGTCGCTCACCCCCTCACCCTGTCAGACGCTCACCTCCTCAGACGCTCACCCCCTCACCTCAGACGCTCACCCCCTTACCGCCTCAGACGCTCACTTCCTCAGACGCTCACCCCCTAAGACGCTCACCCCCTCAGACGCTCACCGCCTCACCCCTTCAGACGCTCACCCCCGCAGACGCTCACCCGCTCACCCCCACAGACGCTCACCCCCTCAGACGCTCAACCCCTCAGACGTTCACCCACTCAGACGCTCACCCCCTTACCACCTCAGACTCTCACCCCCACATACGCTCACCCCCACAGACGCTCACCCCCTCTCTCCCTCAGACGCTCACCCCCTCAGACGCTCACCCCCTCAGACGCTCACCCCCTCAGACGCTCAAACGCTCACCCCCTCAGACGCTCACCCTCTCAAACGCTCACTCCCTCAGACGCTCACCCCGTCCCTCGCTCAGACGCTCACCCCCTCAGACGCTGACCCCCTCAGACGCTCACCCCCTCACCCCCTCAGTCGCTCAGATCCTCACCCCCTCTGACGCTTACCCTCTCAGACGCTCACCACCTCACCCCCTCAGATTCTCACCCCCTCACCCCCTCAGACGCTCACGCCCTCAGAGGCTCACCACCTCACCCCCTCAGATGCTCACCCCCTCTCTCCCTCAGACGCTCACCCCCTCAGACGCTCACCCCCTCAGACGCTCACCCGCTCACCCCCTCACCCCCTAAGACGCTCACCCCCTCAGACGCTCACTCCCTCACCCCCTAAGACGCTCACCCCCTCAGACGCTCAAACGCTCACCCCCTCAGACTCTCACCCCGTCACCCCCTCAGACGCTCACCCCCTCAGACGCTCACCCCCTCAGAAGCTCAGATGCTCACCCCCTCAGACGCTCACTCACTCACCCACTCAGACGCTCACCCCCTCAGACGCTCAGTCCCTCACCCTCTCAAACGCTCACCCCCTCAGACGCTCACCCCGTCACTCGCTCATACGCTCACCCCCTCAGACGCTCACCCCGTCACTCGCTCAGACGCTCACCCCCTCAGACGCTCACCCCCTCACCCCCTCAGTCGCTCAGATGTTCACCCCCCAGACGCTCATCCCCTCACTCACCCCCTCAGACGCTCACCCCCTCAGACGCTCACCCCCTCAGACGCTCACCCCCTCAGACGCTCACCCCCTCAGACGGTCACTCCCTCAGACGCTCACCCCTTCACCCCCTCAGACGCTGACCCCCTCAGTCGCTCACCCCCTCAGTCGCTCACCCCCTCAGACGCTCTCCCCCTCAGATGCTCACCCCCCCAGACTCTCAGACGCTCACCCCCTCAGACGCTCACTCCCTCGGACGCTCACCCACTTAGACGCTCACCCCCTCAGACCCTCGCCCCCTCAGACGCTCAAACGCTCACCCCCTCAACCCCTCAGACGCTCAACCCCTCAGTCGCTCACCCCCTCAGACGCTCTCCCCCTCAGATGCTCACCCCCCCAGACTCTCAGACGCTCACCCCCTCAGACGCTCACTCCCTCGGACGCTCACCCACTTAGACGCTCACCCCCTCAGACGCTCACCCCCTCAGACGCTCACCCCCTCAGACGCTCACCCCCTCACAGGCTCACGCCCTCAGACACTCACCCCCTCTCCCCCTCAGACGCTGTCCCCCTCACCCCCTCAGATGCTCACCCCCTCAGACGCTCACCCCCTCTGACGCTCACCCCCTCTGACGCTCACCCCCTCTGACGCTCACCCCCTCTGACGCTCACCCCCACAGACGCTCACCCCCACAGACGCTCATCCCCTCAGACGCTCAAACGCTCACCCCCTCAGACGCTCACCCCCTCAGACGCTCAGTCGCTCACCCCCTCACCCCCTGAGACGCTCACCCTCTCAGACGCTCACCCCTTCACCCCCTCGGACGCTCACCCCCCTCAGACGCTCACCCCCCTCAGACGCTCACCCCCTCGGACGCTCACCCCCTCAGACGCTCAAACGCTCACCCCCTCAACCCCTCAGACGCTCACCCCCTCAGACGCTCAAACGCTCACCCCCTCAGACGCTCACTCCCTCAGACGCTCAAACGCTCACCCCCTCAACCCCTCAGACGCTCACCCCCTCAAACGCTCACCCCCTCACGCCCTCAGACGCTCACCCCCTCAGACGCTCACCCCCTCAGACGCTCAGACTCTCACCCCCTCAGACACTCAGACGCTCAACCCCTCAGACACTCAGACGCTCAACCCCTCAGACACTCAACCCCATCAGATGCTCACCCCATCAGACGCTCACCCCCTCAGACGCTCACCCCCTCTGACGCTCACTACCTCAGACGCTCAGACTGTCACCCCCTCAGACGCCCACCCCCTCACCCCCTCAGACGCCCACCCCTTCACTCCCTCTGACGCTCACCCCCTCACCGCCTCTGACGCTCACCCCCTCTGACGCTCACCCCCTCACCCCCTCTGACGCTCACCCCCTCTGACGCTCACGCCTTCAGACACTCACCACCTCACCCCCTCAGACGCTCACCCCCTCAGACGCTCACCCCCTTACCGCCTCAGACGCTCACTCCCTCAGACGCTCACCCCCTCAGACGCTCACCCCCACAGACGCTCACCCCCACAGACGCTCACCCCCACAGACGCTCACCCCCACAGACGCTCACCCCCACAGACGCTCAGCCCCTCAGACGCTCACCCACTCAGACGCTCACCCCCTCAGACGCTCAGTCGCTCACCCCCTCACCCCGTCAGACGCTCACCCCCTCACCCCGTCAGACGCTCACCCCCTCAGACGCTCACCCCCTCACCCCCTCAGACTCTCTGACGCTCACCCCCTCAGACGCTCACTCCCTCACCCACTCAGACGCTCACCCCCTCACCTCAGACGCTCACCCCCTCAGACGCTCACCCTCTCAGACGCTCACCCCCTCAGACGCTCACCCCCTCACAGGCTCACGCCCTCAGATACTCACCCCCTCTCCCCCTCAGACGCTCACGCCCTCAGACACTCACCACCTGACCCCCTCAGACGCTCACCCCCTTACCGCTTCAGACGCTCACTCCCTCAGACGCTCACCCCCTCAGACGCTCACCCCCTCAGATGCTCACCCCCTCAGACGCTCACCCCCTCAGACGCTCACCCCCACAGACGCTCACCCCCACAGACGCTCACCCCCACAGACGCTCACCCCCTCTCTCCCTCAGACGCTCACCCCCTCAGACGCTCACCCCCTCACCCCCTCATACGCTCACCGCCTCACCCCCTCAGACGCTCACCCCCTCAGATGCTCACCCGCTCAGACTCTCAGACGCTCACCCACTCAGACGCTCACTCCCTTACCGCCTCAGACTCTCACCCCCACATACGCTCACCCCCACAGACGCTCACCCCCTCAGACGCTCACCCCCTCAGACTCTCACCCCCTCAGACTCTCACCCCCTCAGACGCTCACCCCCTCAGACGCTCACCCCCTCTCTCCCTCAGACGCTCACCCCCTCAGACGCTCACCCCCTCAGATGCTCACTCCCTTACCCCCTAATACGCTCTCCCCCTCAGACGCTCACCCTCTCAAACGCTCACCCCCTCAGACGCTCACCCCGTCACTCGCTCAGACGCTCACCCCCTCAGACGCTCACCCCCTCACCCCCTCAGTCGCTCAGATCCTCACCCCCTCTGACGCTTACCCCCCAGACGCTCACCACCTCACCCCCTCAGATGCTCACCCCCTCACCCCCTCTGACGCTCACGCCCTCAGACGCTCACCACCTCACCCCCTCAGATGCTCACCCCCTCTCTCCCTCAGACGCTCACCCCCTCAGACGCTCACCCCCTCACCCCCTCAGACGCTCACCCCCTCACCCCCTAAGACGCTCACCCACTAAGACGCTCACTCCCTCACCCACTAAGACGCTCACCCCCTCAGACGCTCAAACGCTCTCCCCCTCAGACGCTCACGCCCTCAGACACTCACCACCTCACACCCTCAGACGCTCACCCCCTCAGACGCTCACCCCCTTAACGCCTCAGACGCTCACCCCCTCAGACGCTCACCCCCTCAGACGCTCACCCCCACAGACTCTCACCCCCTCAGACTCTCACCCCCTCAGACGCTCACCCCCTCAGACGCTCACCCCCTCAGACGCTCACCCCCTCAGACGCTCACCCCCTCTCTCCCTCAGACGCTCACCCCCTCAGACGCTCACCCCCTCAGACGCTCACCCCCTAAGACACTCACCCCCTCAGACGCTCACTCCCTTACCCCCTAATACGCTCACCCCCTCAGACGCTCAAACGCTCACCCCCTCAGACGCTCACCCCCTCAGACGCTCACCCTCTCAAACGCTCACCCCCTCAGACGCTCACCCCGTCACTCGCTCAGACGCTCACCCCCCTCAGACGCTCACCCCCCTCAGACGCTCACCCCCTCAGACGCTCACCCCCTCAGACGCTCACCCCCTCAGTCGCTCAGATCCTCACCCCCTCTGACGCTCACCCCCTCAGACGCTCACCACCTCACCCCCTCAGATGCTCACCCCCTCTGACGCTCACGCCCTCAGACGCTCACCGCCTCACCCCCTCAGACGCTCACCCCCTCAGACGCTCACCCCCTCAGACGCTCACCCCCTCACCCCCTCAGACGCTCACCCCCTCAGACGCTCACCCACTCACCCCCTAAGACGCTCAACCCCTCAGACGCTCACTCCCTCACCCACTAAGACGCTCACCCCCTCAGACGCTCAAACGCTCTCCCCCTCAGACGCTCACGCCCTCAGACACTCACCACCTCACCCCCTCAGACGCTCACCCACTCAGAAGCTCACCCCCTTACCGCCTCAGACGCTCACTCCCTCAGACGCTCACCCCCTCAGACGCTCACCCCCTCAGACGCTCACCCCCTCAGACGCTCACCCCCACAGACGCTCACCCCCACAGACGCTCACCCCCACAGACGCTCACCCCCTCAGACGCTCACCCCCTCAATCGCTCACCCGCTCACCCGCTCAGACTCTCAGACGCTCACCCCCTTACCGCCTCAGGCTCTCACCCCCACAGGCGCTCACCCCCTCAGATCCCTCAGACGCTCACCCCCTCAGACGCTCACTCCCTCACCCCCTAATACGCTCACCCCCTCAGACGCTCACCCCCTCACCCCCTCAGTCGCTCAGATCCTCACCCCCTCTGACGCTTACCCCCTCAGACGCTCAACACCTCACCCCCTCTGACGCTCACGCCCTCAGACGCTCACCACCTCACCCCCTCAGATGCTCACCCCCTCTCTCCCTCAGACGCTCACCCCCTCAGACGCTCACCCCCTCAGACGCTCACCCCCTCAGACGCTCACCCCTTCAGTCGCTCAAACGCTCACCCCCTCAGACGCTCACCCCCTCAGGCGCTCACCCCCTCACAGGCTCACGCCCTCAGACACTCACCCCCTCACCCCCTCAGACGCTCACCCCCTCACCCCCTAAGACGCTCACCCCCTCAGACGCTCACTCCCTCACCCCCTAAGACGCTCACCCCCTCAGACGCTCAAACGCTCACCCCTCAGACTCTCACCCCGTCACCCGCTCAGACGCTCACCCCCTCAGAAGCTCAGATGCTCACCCCCTCAGACGCTCACTCACTCACCCCCTCAGACGCTCAGATGCTCACCCCCTCAGACGCTCACTCCCTCACCCCCTAATACGCTCACCCCCTCAGATGCTCAAACGCTCACCCCCTCAGACGCACACCCCCTCAGACGCTCACCCTCTCAGACGCTCACCCCCTCAGTCGCTCAGATGCTCACCCCCTCAGACGCTCACCCCCTCACCCCCTCATACGCTCACCGGCTCACCCCCTCAGACGCTCACCCCCTCAGATGCTCACCCGCTCAGACTCTCAGACGCTCACCCCCTTACCGCCTCAGACTCTCACCCCCACATACGCTCACCCCCACAGACTCTCACCCCCTCAGACTCTCACCCCCTCAGACTCTCACCCCCTCAGACGCTCACCCCCTCAGACGCTCACCCCCTCTCTCCCTCAGACGCTCACCCCCTCAGACGCTCACCCCCTCAGACGCTCACTCCCTTACCCCCTAATACGCTCTCCCCCTCAGACGCTCACCCTCTCAAACGCTCACCCCCTCAGACGCTCACCCCGTCACTCGCTCAGACGCTCACCCCCTCAGACGCTCACCCCCTCAGTCGCTCAGATCCTCACCCCCTCTGACGCTTACCCCCTCAGACGCTCACCACCTCACCCCCTCAGATGCTCACCCCCTCACCCCCTCTGACGCTCACGCCCTCAGACGCTCACCACCTCACCCCCTCAGATGCTCACCCCCTCTCTCCATCAGACGCTCACCCCCTCAGACGCTCACCCCCTCAGACGCTCACCCCCTCAGACGCTCACCCCCTCAGACGCTCACCCCCTCAGACGCTCACTCCCTCACCCACTAAGACGCTCACCCCCTCAGACGCTCAAACGCTCTCCCCCTCAGACGCTCACGCCCTCAGACACTCACCACCTCACACCCTCAGACGCTCACCCCCTCAGACGCTCACCCCCTTAACGCCTCAGACGCTCACCCCCTCAACGCCTCAGACGCTCACCCCTCAGACGCTCACCCCCTCAGACGCTCAGATGCTCACCTCCACAGACTCTCACCCCCTCAGACTCTCACCCCCTCAGACTCTCACCCCCTCAGACTCTCACCCCCTCAGACGCTCACCCCCTCAGACGCTCACCCCCTCTCTCCCTCAGACGCTCACCCCCTCAGACGCTCACCCCCTCAGACGCTCACCCCCTAAGACACTCACCCCCTCAGACGCTCACTCCCTTACCCCCTAATACGCTCACCCCCTCAGACGCTCAAACGCTCACCCCCTCAGACGCTCACCCTCTCAAACGCTCACCCCCCTCAGACGCTCACCCCCCTCAGACGCTCACCCCCTCAGACGCTCACCCCCTCAGTCGCTCAGATCCTCACCCCCTCTGACGCTCACCCCCTCAGACGCTCACCACCTCACCCCCTCAGATGCTCACCCCCTCACCCCCTCTGACGCTCACGCCCTCAGACGCTCACCGCCTCACCCCCTCAGATGCTCACCCCCTCTCTCCCTCAGACGCTCACCCCCTCAGACGCTCACCCCCTCACCCCCTCAGACGCTCACCCCCTCAGACGCTCACCCACTCACCCCCTAAGACGCTCAACCCCTCAGACGCTCACTCCCTCACCCACTAAGACGCTCACCCCCTCAGACGCTCAAACGCTCTCCCCCTCAGACGCTCACGCCCTCAGACACTCACCACCTCACCCCCTCAGACGCTCACCCACTCAGAAGCTCACCCCCTTACCGCCTCAGACGCTCACTCCCTCAGACGCTCACCCCCTCAGACGCTCACCCCCTCAGACGCTCACCCCCTCAGACGCTCACCCCCTCAGACGCTCACCCCCACAGACGCTCACCCCCACAGACGCTCACCCCCACAGACGCTCACCCCCTCAGACGCTCACCCCCTCAGACGCTCAGACGCTCACCCCCTTACCGCCTCAGACTCTCACCCTCACAGGCGCTCACCCCCTCAGACGCTCACCCCCTCAGACGCTCACCCCCTCTCTCCCTCAGACGCTCACCCCCTCAGACGCTCACCCCCTCACCCCCTAATACGCTCACCCCCTCAGACGCTCACCCCGTCACTCGCTCAGACGCTCACCCCCTCAGACGCTCACCCCCTCAGACGCTCACCCCCTCAGACGCTCAACACCTCACCCCCTCAGATGCTCACCCCTCACCCCCTCTGACGCTCACGCCCTCAGACGCTCACCACCTCACCCCCTCAGATGCTCACCCCCTCTCTCCCTCAGACGCTCACCCCCTCAGACGCTCACCCCCTCAGACGCTCACCCCCTCAGACGCTCACCCCTTCAGTCGCTCAAACGCTCACCCCCTCAGGCGCTCACCCCCTCACAGGCTCACGCCCTCAGACACTCACCCCCTCACCCCCTCAGACGCTCACCCCCTCACCCCCTAAGACGCTCACCCCCTAAGACGCTCACCCCCTCAGACTCTCACCCCGTCACCCGCTCAGACGCTCACCCCCTCACCCCCTCAGACGCTCACCCCCTCACCCCCTCAGAAGCTCAGATGCTCACCCCTCAGACGCTCAAATGCTCACCCCCTCAGACGCTCACTCCCTCACCCCCTAATATGCTCACCCCCTCAGATGCTCAACGCTCACCCCCTCAGACGCACACCCCCTCAGACGCTCACCCTCTCAGACGCTCACCCCCTCACCCCCTCAGTCGCTCAGATGCTCACCCCCTCAGACGCTCATCCCCTCAGACGCTCACTCACTCACCCTCTCAGACGCTCACCCCCTCAGACGGTCACTCCCTCAGATGCTCACCCCCTCAGACTCTGACGCTCACCCCCTCAGACTCTCACCCCTTCACCCCCTCAGACGCTCACCCCCTCAGTCGCTCACCCCCTCAGTCGCTCTCCCCCTCAGACGCTCACCCCCCAGACTCTCAGACGCTCACCCCTCAGACGCTCACTCCCTCACCCACTCAGACGCTCACCCCCTCACCTCAGACGCTCACCCCCTCGGACGCTCACCCCCTCAGACGCTCAAACGCTCATCCCCTCAACCCCTCAGACGCTCACCCCCTCAAACGCTCACCCCCTCAGACGCTCACCCCCTCAGAGGCTCACCCCCTCACAGGCTCACGCCCTCAGACACTCACCCCCTCTCCCCCTCAGACGCTGTCCCCTCACCCCCTCAGACGCTCACCCCCTCTGACGCTCACTACCTCAGACGCTCAGACTGTCACCCCCTCAGACGCCCACCCCTTCACTCCCTCTGACGCTCACCCCCTCACCGCCTCTGACGCTCACCCCCTCACCCCCTCTGACGCTCACCCCCTCACCCCCTCTGACGCTCACGCCTTCAGACACTTACCACCTCACCCCCTCAGACGCTCACCCCTCATACGCTCACCCCCTTACCGCCTCAGACGCTCACCCCCTCAGACGCTCACCCCCTCAGACGCTCACCCCCTCAGACGCTCACCCCCTCAGTCGCTCACCCCCTCAGTCGCTCACCCCCTCAGACGCTCACCCGCTCAGACTCTCAGACGCTCACCCACTCAGACGCTCACCCCTTACCGCCTCAGACTCTCACCCCCACATACGCTCACCCCACAGACGCTCACCCCCTCAGACGCTCACCCCCACAGACGCTCACCCCCTCAGACGCTCACCCCCTCAGACGCTCACCCCCTCAGACGCTCACCCCCTCAGACGCTCACCCCCTCAGACGCTCACTCCCTCACCCCCTAATACGCTCACCCCCTCAGACGCTCACCCTCTCAAACGCTCACCCCCTCAGACGCTCACCCCGTCACTCGCTCAGACGCTCAGACGCTCACCCCCTCAGACGCTCACCCCCTCAGACGCTCACCCCCTCAGACGCTCACCCCCTCATCTTCTCAGTCACTCAGGTCCTCACCCCTCTGACGCTTACCCCCTCAGACGCTCAACACCTCACCCCCTCAGATGCTCACCCCCTCTGACGCTCACCCCCTCTGACGCTCACCCCCTCTGACGCTCACCCCCTCAGACGCTCACCCCTCAGACGCTCACCCTTCAGACGCTCACCCCTTCAGACGCTCACCCCCTCAGACGCTCAACCCCTCAGACGCTCAACCCTCAGACGCTCACCCCCTCAGACGCTCACCCCCTCACAGGCTCACGCCCTCAGACACTCACCCCCTCACCCCCTCACCCCCTAAGACGCTCACCCCCCTAAGACGCTCACCCCCTCAGACGCTCACTCCCTCACCCCCTGAGACGCTCACCCCCTCAGACGCTCAGTCGCTCACCCCGTCAGACGCTCACCCCCTCACCCCGGCAGACGCTCACCCCCTCAGACGCTCACCCCCTCACCCCCTCAGACGCTCACTCCCTCACCCACTCAGACACTCACCCCCTCACTTCAGACGCTCACCCTCTCAGACGCTCACCCTCTCACCCCCTCAGACGCTCACCCTCTCAGACGCTCACCCCCTCAGTCGCTCACTCCCTCACCCCCTCAGACGCTCACCCCCTCCCCCCTCAGACGGTCACTCCCTCAGACGCTCACCCCCTCAGACTCTCAGACGCTCACCCCCTCAGACTCTGACCCCTTCACCACCTCAGACGCTCTCCCCCTCAGACGCTCACCCCCCCAGACTCTCAGACGCTCTCCCCCTCAGACGCTCACTCCCTCACCCACTCGGACGCTCACCCACTTAGACGCTCACCCCCTCAGACCCTCACCCCCTCAGACGCTCAAACGCTCACCCCCTCAACCCCTCAGACGCTCACCCCCTCAGTCGCTCAAACGCTCAACCCCTCAGACGCTCACCCCCTCAGACGCTCACCCCCTCACAGGCTCACGCCCTCAGACACTCACCCCCTCTTCCCCTCAGACGCTGTCCCCCTCACCCCCTCAGACGCTCACCCCCTCTGACGCTCACCCCCTCTGACGCTCACTACCTCAGACGCTCAGACTGTCACCCCCTCAGACGCCCACCCCCTCAGACGCCCACCCCCTCACTCCCTCTGACGCTCACCCCCTCACCCCCTCTGACGCTCACCCCCTCACCCCCTCTGACGCTCACCCCCTCACCCCCTCTGAGGCTCACCCCCTCACCCCTTCTGACGCTCACGCCTTCAGACACTCACCACCTCACCCCCTCAGACGCTCACCCCCTCAGACGCTCACTCCCTCAGACGCTCACTCCCTCAGACGCTCACTCCCTCAGACGCTCACCCCCTCAGACGCTCACCCCCACAGACGCTCACCCCCACAGACGCTCACCCCCACAGACGCTCACCCCAACAGACGCTCAGCCCCTCAGACGCTCACCCACTCAGACGCTCACCCCCTCAGACGCTCAGTCGCTCACCCCGTCAGACGCTCACCCCCTCACCCCGGCAGATGCTCACCCCCTCAGACGCTCACCCCCTCACCCCCTCAGACTCTCAGACGCTCACCCCCTCAGACGCTCACTCCCTCACCCACTCAGACGCTCACCCCCTCACTTCAGACGCTCACCCTCTCAGACGCTCACCCCCTCAGACGCTCACCCCCTCACAGGCTCACGCCCTCAGACACTCACCCCCTCTCCCCCTCAGACGCTCACGCCCTCAGACACTCACCACCTGACCCCCTCAGACGCTCACCCCCTTACCGCCTCAGACGCTCACTCCCTCAGACGCTCACTCCCTCAGACGCTCACCCCCTCAGACGCTTAGCCCCACAGACGCTCACCCCCACAGACGCTCACCCCCTCTCTCCCTCAGACGCTCACCCCCTCAGACGCTCACCCCCTCACCCCCTTAGACGCTCACCGCCTCACCCCCTCAGACGCTCACCCCCTCAGACGAACACCCCCTCAGTCGCTCACCCACTCAGACGCTCACCCCCTTACCGCCTCAGACTCTCACCCCCACATACGCTCACCCCCACAGACGCTCACCAGCTCAGACGCTCACCCCCTCAGACTCTCACCCCCTCAGACGCTCACCCCCTCAGACGCTCACCCCCTCAGACGCTCACCCCCTCTCTCCCTCAGACGCTCACCCCCTCAGACGCTCACCCCCTCAGACGCTCACCCGCTAAGACGCTCACCCCCTCAGACGCTCACTCCCTCACCCCCTAATACGCTCACCCCCTCAGACGCTCAAACGCTCACCCCCTCAGACGCTCACCCCCTCAGACGCTCACCCCCTCAGACGCTCACCCCCTCACCCCCTCAGTCGCTCAGATCCTCACCCCCACTGACGCTTACCCCCTCAGACGCTCACCACCTCACCCCCTCAGATGCTCACCCCCTCACCCCCTCTGACGCTCACGCCCTCAGACGCTCACCACCTCACCCCCTCAGATGCTCGCCCCCTCAGATGCTCACCCCCTCTCTCCCTCAGACGCTCACCCCCTCAGACGCTCACCCCCTCACCCCCTCAGACGCTCACCCCCTCAGACGCTCACTCCCTCACCCACTAAGACGCTCACCCCCTCAGACGCTCAAACGCTCTCCCCCTCAGACGCTCACGCCCTCAGACACTCACCACCTCACCCCCTCAGACGCTCACCCCCTCAGACGCTCACCCCCTTACCGCCTCAGACGCTCACCCCCTCAGACGCTCACCCCCACAGACGCTCACCCCCTCAGTCGCTCACCCCCTCAGTCGCTCACCCCCTCAGACTCTCAGACGCTCACCCACTCAGACGCTCACCCCCTTACCGCCTCAGACTCTCACCCCCACATACGCTCACCCCCACAGACGCTCACCCCCTCAGACGCTCACCCCCTCAGACGCTCACCCCCTCAGACGCTCACCCCCTCAGACGCTCACCCCCTCAGGCGCTCACCCCCTCAGACGCTCACCCCCTCAGACGCTCACTCCCTCACCCCCTAATACGCTCACCCCCTCAGACGCTCAAACGCTCTCCCCCTCAGACGCTCACGCCCTCAGACACTCACCACCTCACCCCCTCAGACGCTCACCCACTCAGAAGCTCACCCCCTTACCGCCTCAGACGCTCACTCCCTCAGACGCTCACCCCCTCAGACGCTCACCCCCTCAGACGCTCACCCCCTCAGACGCTCACCCCCACAGACGCTCACCCCCACAGACGCTCACCCCCACAGACGCTCACCCCCTCAGACGCTCACCCCCTCTCTCCCTCAGACGCTCACCCCCTCAGACGCTCACCCCCTCAGACGCTCACTCCCTCACCCCCTAATACGCTCACCCCCTCAGACGCTCACCCCGTCACTCGCTCAGACGCTCACCCCCTCAGACGCTCACCCCCTCAGACGCTCACCCCCTCAGACGCTCAACACCTCACCCCCTCAGATGCTCACCCCCTCACCCCCTCTGACGCTCACGCCCTCAGACGCTCACCCCCTCAGATGCTCACCCCCTCTCTCCCTCAGACGCTCACCCCCTCAGACGCTCACCCCCTCAGACGCTCACCCCTTCAGTCGCTCAAACGCTCACCCCCTCAGGCGCTCACCCCCTCACAGGCTCACGCCCTCAGACACTCACCCCCTCACCCCCTCAGACGCTCACCCCCTCACCCCCTAAGACGCTCACCCCCTCAGACGCTCACTCCCTCACCCCCTAAGACGCTCACCCCCTCAGACGCTCAAACGCTCACCCCCTCAGACTCTCACCCCGTCACCCGCTCAGACGCTCACCCCCTCACCCCCTCAGACGCTCACCCCCTCAGACGCTCAAATGCTCACCCCCTCAGACGCTCACTCCCTCACCCCCTAATACGCTCACCCCCTCAGATGCTCAAACGCTCACCCCCTCAGACGCACACCCCCTCAGACGCTCACCCTCTCAGACGCTCACCCCCTCACCCCCTCAGTCGCTCAGATGCTCACCCCCTCAGACGCTCATCCCCTCAGACGCTCACTCACTCACCCTCTCAGACGCTCACCCCCTCAGACGGTCACTCCCTCAGATGCTCACCCCCTCAGACTCTGACGCTCACCCCCTCAGACTCTCACCCCTTCACCCCCTCAGACGCTCACCCCCTCAGTCGCTCACCCCCTCAGACGCTCACCCCCCCAGACTCTCAGACGCTCACCCCCTCAGACGCTCACTCCCTCACCCACTCAGACGCTCACCCCCTCACCTCAGACGCTCACCCCCTCGGACGCTCACCCACTTAGACGCTCACCCCCTCAGACCCTCACCCCCTCAGACGCTCAAACGCTCATCCCCTCAACCCCTCAGACGCTCACCCCCTCAAACGCTCACCCCCTCAGACGCTCACCCCCTCAGACGCTCACCCCCTCACAGGCTCACGCCCTCAGACACTCACCCCCTCTCCCCCTCAGACGCTGTCCCCCTCACCCCCTCAGACGCTCACCCCCTCTGACGCTCACTACCTCAGACGCTCAGACTGTCACCCCCTCAGACGCCCACCCCTTCACTCCCTCTGACGCTCACCCCCTCACCGCCTCTGACGCTCACCCCCTCACCCCCTCTGACGCTCACCCCCTCACCCCCTCTGACGCTCACGCCTTCAGACACTTACCACCTCACCCCCTCAGACGCTCACCCCCTCATACGCTCACCCCCTTACCGCCTCAGACGCTCACCCCCTCAGACGCTCACCCCCTCAGACGCTCACCCCCACAGACGCTCACCCCCTCAGTCGCTCACCCCCTCAGTCGCTCACCCCCTCAGACGCTCACCCGCTCAGACTCTCAGACGCTCACCCACTCAGACGCTCACCCCCTTACCGCCTCAGACTCTCACCCCCACATACGCTCACCCCCACAGACGCTCACCCCCTCAGACGCTCACCCCCACAGACGCTCACCCCCTCAGACGCTCACCCCCTCAGACGCTCACCCCCTCAGACGCTCACCCCCTCAGACGCTCACCCCCTCAGACGCTCACCCCCTCAGACGCTCACCCCCTCAGACGCTCACTCCCTCACCCCCTAATACGCTCACCCCCTCAGACGCTCACCCTCTCAAACGCTCACCCCCTCAGACGCTCACCCCGTCACCCGCTCAGACGCTCACCCCCTCAGACGCTCACCCCCTCAGACGCTCACCCCCTCAGACGCTCACCCCCTCAGACGCTCACCCCCTCAGACGCTCACCCCCTCAGACGCTCACCCCCTCATCTTCTCAGTCACTCAGGTCCTCACCCCCTCTGACGCTTACCCCCTCAGACGCTCAACACCTCACCCCCTCAGATGCTCACCCCCTCTGACGCTCACCCCCTCTGACGCTCACCCCCTCAGATGCTCACCCCCTCAGACGCTCACCCCTTCAGACGCTCACCCCCTCAGACGCTCAACCCCTCGGACGCTCAACCCCTCAGACGCTCACCCCCTCAGACGCTCACCCCCTCACAGGCTCACGCCCTCAGACACTCACCCCCTCACCCCCTCACCCCCTAAGACGCTCACCCCCTAAGACGCTCACCCCCTCAGACGCTCACTCCCTCACCCCCTGAGACGCTCACCCCCTCAGACGCTCAGTCGCTCACCCCGTCAGACGCTCACCCCCTCACCCTGGCAGACGCTCACCCCCTCAGACGCTCACCCCCTCACCCCCTCAGACTCTCAGACGCTCACCCCCTCAGACGCTCACTCCCTCACCCACTCAGACACTCACCCCCTCACTTCAGACGCTCACCCTCTCAGACGCTCACCCTCTCACCCCCTCAGACGCCCACCCCCTCAGACGCTCACTCCCTCACCCCCTAATACGCTCACCCCCTCAGATGCTCAAACGCTCACCCCCTCAGACGCTCACCCTCTCAGACGCTCACCCCCTCAGTCGCTCACTCCCTCACCCCCTCAGACGCTCACCCCCTCCCCCCTCAGACGGTCACTCCCTCAGACGCTCACCCCCTCAGACTCTCAGACGCTCACCCCCTCAGACTCTGACCCCTTCACCCCCTCAGACGCTCTCCCCCTAAGACGCTCACCCCCCCAGACTCTCAGACGCTCTCCCCCTCAGACGCTCACTCCCTCACCCACTCGGACGCTCACCCACTTAGACGCTCACCCCCTCAGACCCTCACCCCCTCAGACGCTCAAACGCTCACCCCCTCAACCCCTCAGACGCTCACCCCCTCAGTCGCTCAAACGCTCAACCCCTCAGACGCTCACCCCCTCAGACGCTCACCCCCTCACAGGCTCACGCCCTCAGACACTCACCCCCTCTTCCCCTCAGACGCTGTCCCCCTCACCCCCTCTGACGCTCACCCCCTCTGACGCTCACCCCCTCTGACGCTCACTACCTCAGACGCTCAGACTGTCACCCCCTCAGACGCCCACCCCCTCAGACGCCCACCCCCTCACTCCCTCTGACGCTCACCCCCTCACCCCCTCTGACGCTCACCCCCTCACCCCCTCTGACGCTCACCCCCTCACCCCCTCTGAGGCTCACCCCCTCACCCCTTCTGACGCTCACGCCTTCAGACACTCACCACCTCACCCCCTCAGACGCTCACCCCCTCAGACGCTCACTCCCTCAGACGCTCACTCCCTCAGACGCTCACCCCCTCAGACGCTCACCCCCTCAGACGCTCACCCCCACAGACGCTCACCCCCACAGACGCTCACCCCAACAGACGCTCACCCCAACAGACGCTCAGCCCCTCAGACGCTCACCCACTCAGACGCTCACCCCCTCAGACGCTCAGTCGCTCACCCCGTCAGACGCTCACCCCCTCACCCCGGCAGACGCTCACCCCCTCAGACGCTCACCCCCTCACCCCCTCAGACTCTCAGACGCTCACCCCCTCAGACGCTCACTCCCTCACCCACTCAGACGCTCACCCCCTCACTTCAGACGCTCACCCTCTCAGACGCTCACCCCCTCAGACGCTCACCCCCTCACAGGCTCACGCCCTCAGACACTCACCCCCTCTCCCCCTCAGACGCTCACGCCCTCAGACACTCACCACCTGACCCCCTCAGACGCTCACCCCCTTACCGCCTCAGACGCTCACTCCCTCAGACGCTCACCCCCTCAGACGCTCACCCCCTCAGACGCTTAGCCCCACAGACGCTCACCCCCACAGACGCTCACCCCCTCTCTCCCTCAGACGCTCACCCCCTCAGACGCTCACCCCCTCACCCCCTTAGACGCTCACCGCCTCACCCCCTCAGACGCTCACCCCCTCAGACGAACACCCCCTCAGTCGCTCACCCACTCAGACGCTCACCCCCTTACCGCCTCAGACTCTCACCCCCACATACGCTCACCCCCACATACGCTCACCCCCACAGACGCTCACCAGCTCAGACGCTCACCCCCTCAGACTCTCACCCCCTCAGACGCTCACCCCCTCAGACGCTCACCCCCTCAGACGCTCACCCCCTCTCTCCCTCAGACGCTCACCCCCTCAGACGCTCACCCCCTCAGACGCTCACCCGCTAAGACGCTCACCCCCTCAGACGCTCACTCCCTCACCCCCTAATACGCTCACCCCCTCAGACGCTCAAACGCTCACCCCCTCAGACGCTCACCCCCTCAGACGCTCACCCCCTCAGACGCTCACCCCCTCACCCCCTCAGTCGCTCAGATCCTCACCCCCACTGACGCTTATCCCCTCAGACGCTCACCACCTCACCCCCTCAGATGCTCACCCCCTCACCCCCTCTGACGCTCACGCCCTCAGACGCTCACCACCTCACCCCCTCAGATGCTCGCCCCCTCAGATGCTCACCCCCTCTCTCCCTCAGACGCTCACCCCCTCAGACGCTCACCCCCTCAGACGCTCACCCCCTCAGACGCTCACTCCCTCACCCACTAAGACGCTCACCCCCTCAGACGCTCAAACGCTCTCCCCCTCAGACGCTCACGCCCTCAGATACTCACCACCTCACCCCCTCAGACGCTCACCCCCTCAGACGCTCACCCCCTTACCGCCTCAGACGCTCACCCCCTCAGACGCTCACCCCCACAGACGCTCACCCCCTCAGTCGCTCACCCCCTCAGTCGCTCACCCCCTCAGACGCTCACCCGCTCAGACTCTCAGACGCTCACCCACTCAGACGCTCACCCCCTTACCGCCTCAGACTCTCACCCCCACATACGCTCACCCCCACAGACGCTCACCCCCTCAGACGCTCACCCCCTCAGACGCTCACCCCCTCAGACGCTCACCCCCTCAGACGCTCACCCCCTCAGACGCTCACTCCCTCACCCCCTAATACGCTCACCCCCTCAGACGCTCAAACGCTCACCCCCTCAGACGCTCACCCCCTCAGACGCTCACCCCGTCACCCGCTCAGACGCTCACCCCCTCAGACGCTCACCCCCTCAGACGCTCACCACCTCACCCCCTCAGATGCTCACCCCCTCACCCCCTCTGACGCTCACGCCCTCAGACGCTCACCCCCTCACCCCCTCAGATGCTCACCCCCCTCAGATGCTCACCCCCTCTCCCTCAGACGCTCACCCCCTCAGACGCTCACCCCTTCACCCCCTCAGACGCTCACCCCCTCAGACGCTCACCCCCTCAGACGCTCACCCCCTCAGTCGCTGAGATCCTCACCCCCTCTGACGCTTACCCCCTCACCCCCTCAGATGCTCACCCCCTCAGATGCTCACCCCCTCTCTCCCTCAGACGCTCACCCCTTCACCCCCTCAGACGCTCACCCCCTCAGACGCTCACCCCCTCAGACGCTCACCCCCACAGACGCTCACCCCCTCACCCCCTAAGACGCTCACCCCCTCAGATGCTCACTCCCTCACCCCCTAAGACGCTCACCCCCTCAGACGCTCAAACGCTCACCCCCTCAGACTCTCACCCCGTCACCCGCTCAGACGCTCACCCCCTCAGACGCTCACCCTCTCACCCCCTCAGACGCTCACCCCCTCAGACGCTCACTCACTCACCCCCTCACCCCCTCATACGCTCACCCCCTCATACGCTCACCCCCTCAGACGCTCACCCCCTCAGACGCTCACCCCCTCAGACGCTCACCCCCTCAGACGCTCACCCCCTAAGACGCTCACCCCCTCACCCCCTAATACGCTCACCCCCTCAGATGCTCAAACGCTCACCCCCTCAGACGCTCACCCCCTCAGACGCTCAACCTCTCAGACGCTCACCCCCTCAGACGCTCAGATGCTCACCCCCTCAGATGCTCATCCCCTCAGACGCTCACTCACGCACCCCCTCAGACGTTCACCCCCTCAGTCGCTCACTTCCTCACCCCCTCAGACTCTCACCCCCTCCCCCCCTCAGACGGTCACCCCCTCAGACTCTCAGACGCTCACCCCCTCAGACTCTCACCCCTTCACCCCCTCAGACGCTCACCCCCTCAGTCGCTCACCCCCTCAGACGCTCTCCCCCTCAGACGCTCACCCCCCCAGACTCTCAGACGCTCACCCCCTCAGACGCTCACTCCCTCTCCCACTCAGACGCTCACCCCCTCACCTCAGACGCTCACCCCCTCGGACGCTCACCCACTTAGACGATCACCCCCTCAGACCCTCAACCCCTCAGACGCTCAAACGCTCACCCCCTCAACCCCTCAGACGCTCACCCCCTCAGTCGCTCAAACGTTCAACCCCTCAGACGCTCACCCCCTCAGACGCTGAGATCCTCACCCCCTCTGACGCTTACCCCCTCAGACGCTCACCACCTCACCCCCTCAGATGCTCACCCCCTCACCCCCTCTGACGCTCACGCCCTCAGACGCTCACCACCTCACCCCCTCAGATGCTCACCCCCTCAGATGCTCACCCCCTCTCTCCCTCAGACGCTCACCCCCTCAGACGCTCACCCCTTCACCCCCTCAGACGCTCACCCCCTCAGACGCTCACCCCCTCAGACGCTCACCCCCTCAGACGCTCACCCCCTCAGACGCTCACCCCCACAGACGCTCACCCCCTCACCCCCTAAGACGCTCACCCCCTCAGATGCTCACTCCCTCACCCCCTAAGACGCTCACCCCCTCAGACGCTCAAACGCTCACCCCCTCAGACTCTCACCCCGTCACCCGCTCAGACGCTCACCCCCTCAGACGCTCACCCTCTCACCCCCTCAGACGCTCACCCCCTCAGACGCTCACCCCCTCAGACGCTCACTCACTCACCCCCTCAGACGCTCAGACGCTCACCCCCTCAGACGCTCACCCCCTCAGACGCTCACCCCCTCAGACGCTCACCCCCTCAGACGCTCACCCCCTCAGACGCTCACCCCCTAAGACGCTCACCCCCTCACCCCCTAATACGCTCACCCCCTCAGATGCTCAAACGCTCACCCCCTCAGATGCTCACCCCCTCAGACGCTCAACCTCTCAGACGCTCACCCCCTCACCCCCTCAGTCGCTCAGATGCTCACCCCCTCAGACGGTCATCCCCTCAGACGCTCACTCACGCACCCCCTCAGACGTTCACCCCCTCAGTCGCTCACTTCCTCACCCCCTCAGACTCTCACCCCCTCAGACGCTCACCCCCTCAGTCGCTCACCCCCTCAGACGCTCTCCCCCTCAGACGCTCACCCCCTCAGACGCTCACCCCCCCAGACTCTCAGACGCTCACCCCCTCAGACGCTCACTCCCTCTCCCACTCAGACGCTCACCCCCTCACCTCAGATGCTCACCCCCTCGGACGCTCACCCACTTAGACGATCACCCCCTCAGACCCTCAACCCCTCAGACGCTCAAACGCTCACCCCCTCAACCCCTCAGACGCTCAGCCCCTCAGTCGCTCAAACGTTCAACCCCTCAGACGCTCACCCCCTCAGACGCTCACCCCCTCAGACGCTCAACCCCTCACAGGCTCACGCCCTCAGACACTCACCCCCTCTCCCCCTCAGACGCTGTCCCCCTCACCCCCTCAGACGCTCACCCCCTCAGACGCTCACCCCCTCACCCCCTCAGACACTCACCCCCTCAGACGCTCAACCCCTCTGACGCTCAGACGCTCACCCCCTCAGACGCTCACCCCCTCAGACGCTCACCCCCTCAGACGCTCACCCCCACAGACGCTCACCCCCACAGACGCTCATCCCCTCAGACGCTCACCCCTTCAGACGCTCACCCCCTCAGACGCTCAGTCGCTCACCCCCTTACCCCCTCAGACGCTCACCCCTTCACGCCCTAAGACGCTCACCCCCTCGGACGCTCACCCCCTCGGACGCTCACCCCCCTCAGACGCTCAAACGCTCAACCCCTCAGACGCTCACCCCCTCAGTCGCTCAAACGCTCACCCCCTCAACCCCTCACCCCCTCGGACGCTCAAACGCTCACCCCCTCAGACGCTCAACCCCTCAGACGCTCACCCCCTCAGACACTCAGACGCTCACCCCCTCAGACACTCAGACGCTCAACCCCTCAGACACTCAGACGCTTAACCCCTCTGACGCTCACCCCATCAGATGCTCACCCCATCAGACGCTCAGACTCTCACCCCCTCGGACGCTCACCCCCTCGGACGCTCAAACGCTCTCCCCCTCAACCCCCCAGACGCTCACCCCCTCAGACGCTCACCCCCTCAACCCCTCAGACGCTCACCCCCTCAGACGCTCAACCCCTCAGACGCTCACCCCCTCTGACGCTCACCCCATCAGATGCTCACCCCCTCACCTCATCAGACGGTCAGACGGTCACCCCCTCAGACGCTCACCCCCACAGACGCTCACCCCCACAGACGCTCACCCCCACAGACGCTCACCCCCACAGACGCTCACCCCCACAGACGCTCACCCCCACAGACGCTCAACCCCTCAGACGCTCACCCCCTCAGACTCTCACCCCCTCACCCCCTCAGTCGCTCACCCCCTCACCCGCTAAGGCGCTGACCCCCTCAGACGCTCACTCCCTCACCCCCTAATACGCTCACCCCCTCAGACGCTTACCCCCTCAGACGCTCACCCCCTCAGACGCTCACCCCCTCTCTCTCTCAGACGCTCACCCCCTCACCCCCTCAGACGCTCACCCCCACACCCCCTCAGACGCTCAGGCGCTCACCCCCTCACCCCCTAAGACGCTCACCCCCTCAGACGCTCACCCCCTCACCCCCTCAGACGCTCCCCCCTCAGACGCTCACCCCCTCAGTCGCTCACCCCCTCACCCCCTCACCCCCTTACCGCCTCAGACGCTCAGACGCTCACCCCCACAGACGCTCACCCCCTCAGACTCTCACCCCCTCAGACGCTCACCCCCTCAGACGCTCACCCCCTCACCCGCTAAGGCGCTGACCCCCTCAGACGCTCACTCCCTCACCCCCTAATACGCTCACCCCCTCTCTCTCTCAGACGCTCACCCCCTCTCTCCCTCAGACGCTCACCCCCTCAGACGCTCACCCCCTCAGACGCTCACTCCCTCACCCCCTCAGACGCTCACCCCCTCAGACGCTCACCCCCTCAGACGCTCACCCCCTCAGACGCTCACCCCCTCAGACGCTCACCCCCTCAGACGCTCACCCCCTCAGTCGCTCACTCCCTCAGACGCTCACCCCCTCAGACGCTCACCCCATCTGACGCTCAGACGCTTACCCCCTCTGACGCTCACCCCCTCTAACGCTCACGCCCTCAGACGCTCACCCCCTCTGACGCTCACCACCTCTGACGCTCACTCCCTCTGACGCTCACCCCCTCTGACGCTCACCCCCTCAGACGCTCACCCCCTCACCCCCTCTGACGCTCACCCCCTCTGACGCTCACCCCCTCACCCCCTCAGACGCTCACCCCCTCAGACGCTCACCCCCTCAGACGCTCACCCCCTCAGACTCTCACCCCCTCAGACGCTCACTCCCTCACCCGCTCTGACGCTCACCCCCTCTGACGCTCACCACCTCACCCCCTCTGACGCTCACCCCCTCTGACGCTCACCCCCTCAGACGCTCACCCAGTCAACCCCTCAGACGCTCACCCACTCACCCCCTCAGACGCTCAGATGCTCACCCCCTCAACCCCTCAGACGCTCATCCCCTCAGACGCTCACTCACTCACCCCCTCAGACGCTCACCCCCTCACCCCCTTTGACGCTCACCCCCGTACCCCCTCTGACGCTCACCCCCTCACCCCCTCTGATGCACACCCCCTCAGACGCTCACCCCCTCTGACGCTCACCCCTTCAGACGCTCACCCCCTCAGACGCTCACCCCCTCACCCCCTCTGACGCTCACCCCCACAGACGCTCACCCCCACAGACGCTCACCCCCTCAGACGCTCACCCCCTCAGACGCTCACCCCCTCAGACGCTCACCCCCTCAGACGCTCACCCCCTCTGACGCTCACCCCCTCTGACGCTCACCCCCTCACCCCCTCTGATGCTCACCCCCACAGACGCTCACCCCCTCACCCCCTCAGACGCTCACCCCCTCAGACGCTCACCCCCTCAGACGCTCACCCCCTCAGACGCTCACCCCCTCAGACGCTCACCCCCTCTCTCCCTCAGACGCTCAGCCCCTCAGACGCTCACCCCCTCACCCCCTCAGACGCTCACCCAGTCACCCCCTCAGACGCTCACCCCCTCAGACGCTCACCCACTCACCCCCTCAGATGCTCATCCCCTCAGACGCTCACTCACTCACCCCCTCAGACGCTCAGATGCTCACCCCCTCAACCCCTCAGACGCTCATCCCCTCAGACGCTCACTCACTCACCCCCTCAGACGCTCAACCCCTCAGACGCTCACCCCCTCAGACGCACACCCCCTCAGACTCTCACTCCCTCACCCCCTCAGACTCTCACTCCCTCACCCCCTCACCCCCTCTGATGCTCACCCCCTCACCCCCTCTGACGCTCACGCCCTCAGACGCTCACCCCCTCACCCCCTCTGACGCTTACCCCCTCAGACGCTCACCCCCTCACCCCCTCTGACGCTCACCCCCTCAGGCGCTCACGCCCTCTCACGCTCACGCCCTCAGACGCTCTCCCCCTCAGACGCTCACCCCCTCACCCCCTACTACGCTCACCCCTTCACCACCTCACCCCTCAGACGCTCACCACCTAACCCCCTCACGCCCACTGACGCTCACGCCCTCAGACGCTCACCCCCTCAGACGCTCACCCCCTCAGATGCTCACCACCTCACCCCCTCAGATGCTCACCCGCTCACCCCCTCTGACGCTCACCCCCTCTGACGCTCACCACCTCTGACGCTCACCCCCTCAGACGCTCACCCCCTCAGACGCTCACCCCCTCAGACGCTCACCCCCTCAGACACTCAGGCGCTCACCCCCTCAACCCCTCAGACACTCAATCCCTCAGATGCTCACCCCTTCAGACGCTCACCCCCTCAGACGCTCACCCCATCAGATTCTCACCCCCTCACCCCCTCAGACGCTCACCCCCTCACCCCCTCAGACGCTCACCCCCTCAGATGCTCACCCCCTCACCACCTCACCCCTCAGACGCTCACGCCCTCAGACGCTCATCCCCTCACCCCCTCAGACGCTCAGCACCTCAGACGCTCACCACCTCACCCCCTCAGACGCTCACCCGCTCACCCCCTCTGACGCTCACTCCCTCTGACGCTCACCCCCTCACCCCCTCAGACGCTCACCCCCTCAGACGCTCACCCCCACAGACGCTCACCCCCTCAGACACTCAGGCGCTCACCCCCTCAACCCCTCAGACACTCAATCCCTCAGATGCTCAACCCCTCAGTCGCTCACCCCATCAGATTCTCACCCCCTCAGACGCTCTCCCCCTCACCCCCTCAGACGCTCACCCCCTCAGACGCTCACCCCCTCAGACGCTCACCCCCTCACCCTTCTGACGCTCAGACGGTCACCCCCTCAGACGCTCACCCCCTTACCGCCTCAGACGCTCACCCCCACAGACGCTCACCCCCACAGACGCTCACCCCCACAGACGCTCACCCCCTCAGACGCTCACCCCCTCAGACGCTCACCCCCTCAGATGCTCAGTCGCTCACCCCATCAGACGCTCACCCGCTCACCCCCACAGACGCTCACCCCCTCAGACGCTCACCCCCTCAGACGCTCACCCCCTCAGACGCTCACCCCCTCAGACGCTCACCCCCTCAGACGCACACCCCCTCACCCCCTCTGACGCTCACCCTCTCAGACGCTCACCACCTCACCCCCTCAGATGATCACCCCCTCTCTCCCTCAGACGCTCACCCCCTCAGACGCTCACCCCCTCTGACGCTCACCCCCTCTGACGCTCACCCCCTCAGACGCTCAGATGCTCATCCCCTCAGACGCTCACTCACTCACCCCCTCAGACGCTCAGATGCTCACCCCCTCAGACGCTCACTCCCTCAGACGCTCACCCCCTCAGTCGCTCACTCCCTCTCCCCCTCAGTCGCTCACTCCCTCACCCCCTCAGACGCTCACCCCCTCAGACTCTCACTCCCTCAGACGCTCACCCCCT
Source organism: Phyllobates terribilis (assembly GCF_046119375.1). NCBI lineage: Eukaryota > Metazoa > Chordata > Amphibia > Anura > Dendrobatidae > Phyllobates > Phyllobates terribilis. The sequence goes on from NW_027364848.1 coordinate 126,736, forward strand.
CAGTCGCTCACTCCCTCACCCCCTCAGTTGCTCACTCCCTCACCCCCTCAGACGCTGACTCCCTCACCCCCTAATACGCTCACCCCCTCAGACGCTCAAACGCTCACCCCCTCAAACTCTCACCCCCTCAGACGCTCACCCCGTCACTCGCTCAGACGCTCACCCCCTCAGACGCTCACCCCCTCAGACGCTCAGATGCTCACCCCCTCAGACGCTCACCCCCTCAGTTGCTCACTCCCTCACCCCCTCAGACGCTCACCCCCTCAGATGGTCACCCCCTCAGACTCTCACCCCCTCAGACTCTCACCCCCTCAGACTCTCACCCGCTCAAACGCTCACCCCCTCAGACTCTCACCCCTTCACCCCCTCAGACGCTCACCCCCTCAGACGCTCACCACCTTACCCCCTTAGATGCTCACCCCCTCAGACTCTCACCCCCTCAGACTCTCACCCCCTCAGACTCTCACCCCCTCAGACGCTCACCCCCTCAGACGCTCACCCCCTCAGACGCTCACCCCCTCTCTCCCTCAGACGCTCACCCCCTCTCTCCCTCAGACGCTCACCCCCTCTCTCCCTCAGACGCTCACCCCCTCTCTCCCTCAGACGCTCACCCCCTCTCTCCCTCAGACGCTCACCCCCTCTCTCCCTCAGACACTCACCCCCTCTCTTCCTGAGACTCTCCCCCCTCAGACTCTCCCCCCTCAGACTCTCACCCCCTCAGACTCTCACCCCCTCAGACTCTCACCCCCTCAGACGCTCACCCCCTCAGACGCTCACCCCCTCAGACGCTCACCCCCTCTCTCCCTCAGACGCTCACCCCCTCTCTCCCTCAGACGCTCACCCCCTCTCTCCCTCAGACGCTCACCCCCTCACCCCCTCAGACGCTCACCCCCTGACACTCAGGCGCTCACCCCCTCAACCCCTCAGACACTCTCCCCCTCAGATGCTCACCCCCTCACCCCTTCAGACGCTCAGATGCTCACCCTCTCAGACGCTCACCCCCTCAGACGCTCACCCCCTCAGACGCTCACCCCCTCAGACGCTCACCCCCTCAGACGCTCAACCCCACACCCCCTCAGACGCTCAACCCCTCTGACGCTCAGACGCTCACCCCCTCAGACGCTCACCCCCTTACCGCCTCAGACGCTCACTCCCTCAGACGCTCACCCCCTCAGACGCTCACCCCCACAGACGCTCACCCCCACAGACGCTCACCCCCTCAGACGCTCACCCCCGCAGACGCTCAGTCGCTCACCCCATCAGACGCTCACCCCCACAGACGCTCACCCCCACAGACGCTCACCTCCTCAGATGCTCACCCCCTCAGACGCTCACCCCCTCAGACGCTCAGTCGCTCACCCCCTCAGACGCTCACCCCCTCACCCCCTCAGACGCTCACCCCCTCACCCCCTCTGACGCTCACCGCCTCTGACGCTCACCCCCTCACCCCCTCTGACGCTCACGCCCTCAGACGCTCACCCCCTCACCCCCTCTGACGCTCATTCCCTCAGACGCTCACCCCCTCTGACGCTCACCCCCTCTGACGCTCACCCCCTCTGACGCTCACCCCCTCTGACGCTCACGCCCTCAGACACTCACCCCCTCTGACGCTCACCCCCTCACCCCCTCAGACGCTCACCCCCTCTCTCCCTCAGACGCTCACCCCCTCACCCCCTCTGACGCTCACGCCCTCAGACGCTCACCCCCTCACCCCCTCTGACGCTCATTCCCTCAGACGCTCACCCCCTCTGACGCTCACCCCCTCTGACGCTCACCCCCTCTGACGCTCACGCCCTCAGACACTCACCCCCTCTGACGCTCACCCCCTCACCTCCTCTGACGCTCACCCCCTCAGACGCTCACCACCTCACCCCCTCAGACGCTCACCACCTCACCCTCTCAGACGCTCACCCCCTCACCCCCTCTGACGTTCACCCCCTCACCCCCTCTGACGCTCACCCCCTCAGATGCTCAACCCCTCAGACTCTCACCCCCTCAGACTCTCACCCCCTCAGACGCTCACCCCCTCTCTCCCTCAGACACTCACCCCCTCTCTCCCTCAGACGCTCAAACCCTCTGACGCTCAGACGGTCACCCCCTCAGACGCTCACCCCCTCAGACGCTCAGTCGCTCACCCCCTCACCCCGTCAGACGCTCACCCCCTCAGACGCTCACTCCTTCACCCCTTCAGACGCTCACCCCTTCACTCCCTCTGATGCTCACCGCCTCTGACGCTCACCCCCTCACCCCCTCAGACGCTCACGCCCTCAGACGCTCACCCCCTCAGACGCTCACCCCCTCAGACGCTCACCCCCTCAGACGCTCACCCCTTCACACCCTCAGACGCCCACCCCCTCAGACGCTCACCCCCCCACCCCCTCTGACGCTCACGCCCTCAGACGTTCACCCCCTCACCCCCTCTGACGCTCATCCCCTCACCCCCTCTGACGCTCACCCCCTCACCCCCTCACCACCTCACCCCACAGATTCTCACCCCCTCAGACGCTCACCCCCTCAGACGCTCACCCCCTCAGACGCTCACCCCCTCAGACGCTCACCCCCTCAGACGCTCACCCCCTCAGACGCTCACCCCCTCAGACGCTCACCCCCTCAGACGCTCACCCCCTCAGACGTTCAACCTCTCACCCCCTCAGACGCTCAACCCCTCTGACGCTCAGACGGTCACCCCCTCAGACACTCACCCCCTTACCGCCTCAGACGCTCAGTCCCTCAGACGCTCACCCCCTCACCCGCTCACCCCCACAGACGCTCACCCCCACAGACGCTCACCCCCACAGACGCTCACCCCCTCAGACGCTCACCCCCTCAGACGCTCACCCCCTCAGACGCTCACCCCCTCAGACACTCACCCCCTCAGACGCTCAGTCGCTCTGACGCTCACGCCCTCAGACGCTCACGCCCTCACCCCCTCTGACGCTCACGCCCTCAGACGCTCACGCCCTCACCCCCTCTGACGCTCACCCCCTCAGACGCTCACCCCCTCACCCCCTCTGACGCTCACCCCCTCAGACGCTCACCCCCTCACCCCCTCTGACGCTCACCCCCTCTGACGCTCACGCCCTCAGACGCTCACCCCCTCACCCCCTCTGACGCTCACCCCCTCACCCCCTCTGACGCTCACCCCCTCACCCCCTCTGACGCTCACCCCCTCACCCCCTCTGACGCTCACCCCCTCTGACGCTCACCACCTCACCCCCTCTGACGCTCACCACCTCACCCTCTCAGACGCTCACCCCTCACCCCCTCTGACGCTCACCCCCTCACCCCCCCTGACGCTCACCTCCTCAGACACTCACCCGCTCACCCCCTCAGACGCTCACCCCCTCAGACGCTCACCCCCTCAGACGCTCACCCCCTCACCCCATCAGACGCTCACCCCCTCAGACGCCCACCCCCTCACCCCCTCAGACGCTCACCACCTCACCCCCTCAGATGCTCAACCCCTCAGACTCTCACCCCCTCAGACGCTCACCCCCTCAGACGCTGACCCCCTCTCTCCCTCAGACGCTCACCCCCTCTCTCCCTCAGACGGTCACCCCCTCAGACGCTCACCCCCTTACCGCCTCAGACGCTCACCCCCACAGACGCTCACCCCCTCAGACGCTCACCCCCATCAGACACTCACCCCCTCTCCCCCTCAGACGCTCACCCCGTCACCCCCTCAGACTCTCACCCCCTCAGACGCTCACCCCCTCAGACGCTCACCCCCTCAGATGCTCCGTCGCTCACCCCATCAGACACTCACCCGCTCACCCCCTCAGACGCTCACCCCCTCACCCCATCAGACGCTCACCCCCTCAGACGCCCACCCCCTCACCCCCTCAGACGCTCACCCCCTCAGATGCTCAACCCTCACCCCCTCTGACGCTCACCCCCTCAGATGCTCACCCACTCAGACTCTCAGACGCTCACCCCCTCAGACGCTCACCCCCACAGACTCTCACCCCCTCAGACGCTCAACCGCTCATACGCTCACCCCCTCAGACGCTCACCCCCTCAGACGCTCACCCCCTCAGACGCTCAGCCCCTCAGACGCTCAGTCGCTCACCCCCTCACCCCGTCAGATGCTCACCCCCTCAGACGCTCACTCCCTCACCCCCTCAGACGCTCACCCCCTCACCCCCTCAGACGCTCACCCCCTCAGACGCTCAGTCGCTCACCCCCTCACCCCTTCAGACGCTCACCCCCTCAGACGCTCACTCCTTCACCCCTTCAGACGCTCACCCCTTCACTCCCTCTGACGCTCACCGCCTCTGACGCTCACCCCCTCACCCCCTCTGACGCTCACGCCCTCAGACGCTCACCCCCTCAGACGCTCACCCCCTCAGACGCTCACCCCCTCTGACGCTCACCCCCTCTGACGCTCACCCCCTCTGACGCTCACGCCCTCTGACGCTCACCCCCTCAGACGCTCACCCCCTCAGACGCTCACCCCCTCACCCCCTCTGACGTTCACGCCCTCAGACACTCACCCCCTCACCCCCTCTGACGCTCACGCCCTCAGACACTCACCCCCTCACCCCCTCTGACGCTCACGCCCTCCGACGCTCTCCCCCTCTGACGCTCACCCCCTCACCCCCTCTGACGCTCACCCCCTCAGACGCTCACCACCTCACCCCCTCTGACGCTCACCCCCTCACCCCCTCTGACGCTCACCCCCTCACCCCCTCAGACGCTCACCCCCTCAGACGCTCACCCCCTCAGACGCTCACCCCCTCAGACGCTCACCCCCTCAGACGCTCACCCCATCAGACGCTCACCCCCTCAGACGCTCACCCCCTCAGACGCCCACCCCCTCACCCCCTCAGACGCTCACCCCCTCAGACGCTCACCCCCTCATACTCTCACTCTCACCCCCTCAGATTCTCAGACGCTCACCCACTCAGACGCTCACCCCCTCAGACGCTGACCCCCTCAGATGCTTACCCCCTCACCCCCTCTGACGCTCACCCCCTCAGACGCTCACCCCCTCAGACGCTCACCCCCTCAGACGCTCACCCCCTCAGACGCTCACCCACTGAGACGCTCACCCCCACAGACGCTCACCCCCTCAGACTCTCACCCCCTCAAATGCTCACCCCCTCAGACGCTCAGCCCCTCAGACGCTCAGTTGCTGACCCCCTCACCCCGTCAGATGCTCACCCCCTCAGACGCTCACCCCCTCACCCCCTCAGACGCTCACCCCCTCAGACGCTCACCCCCTCACACGCTCACGCCTTCTCCCCCTCACCCCCTCTGACGCTCACCCCCTCTGACGCTCACCCCCTCTGACGCTCACCCCCTCTGACGCTCACGCCCCTCAGACGCTCACCCCCACAGACGCTCACCCCCACAGACGCTCACCCCCTCAGACGCTCACCCCCTCAGACGCTCACCCCCTCAGACGCTCAGACGCTCACCCGCTCAGACGCTCACCCCCTCAGACTCTCAGTCGCTCACCCCCTCAGATGCTCACCCCCTCAGACGCTCACTCCCTCACCCCCTCAGACGCTCACCCCTTCATTCCCTCTGACGCTCACCCCCTCTGACCCTCACGCCCTCAGACGCTCACCACCTCACCCCCTCAGATGCTCACCCCCTCAGATGCTCACCCCCTCAGACGCTCACTCCCTCAGACGCTCACCCCCTCACCCCCTCTGACGCTCACCCCCTCAGACGCTCACCCCCTCAGACGCTCACCCCCTCAGACGCTCACCCCCTCTGACGCTCACCCCCTCTGACGCTCACCCCCTCTGACGCTCACCCGCTCTGACGCTCACCACCTCACCCCCTCTGACGCTCACCCCCTCTGACGCTCACCCCCTCAGACTCTCATTCGCTCACCCCCTCACCCCGTCAGATGCTCACCCCCTCAGACGCTCACCCCTTCTGACGCTCACCCCTTCTGACGCTCACCCCTTCTGACGCTCACCCCTTCTGACGCTCACCCCTTCTGACGCTCACCCCTTCTGACGCTCACCCCTTCTGACGCTCACCCCCTCAGACGCTCACCCCCTCAGACGCTCACCCCCTCTGATGCTCACCCCCTCAGACGCTCACCCCCTCAGACGCTCAGTCGCTCACCCCCTCAGACGCTCACTCCCTCACCCCCTCAGACACTCACTCCCTCACCCCCTCAGACGCTCACCCCTTCACTCCCTCTGACGCTCACTCCCTCACCCCCTCTGACGCTCACGCCCTCAGACGCTCACCACCTCACCCCCTCTGACGCTCACCCCCTCTGACGCTCACCCCCTCAGATGCTCACCCCCTCAGATGCTCACCTCCACAGACGCTCACCCCCTCACTCCCTCAGATGCTCACCCCCTCAGACGCGCACTCCCTCACCCCCTCAGACGCTCACTCCCTCACCCCCTCAGACGCTCACCCCTACACTCCCTCTGACTCTCACCCCCTCAGACGTTCACCACCTCACCCCCTCTGACGCTCACGCCTTCAGACGCTCACCACCTCACCCCCTCAGATGCTCACCCCCTCAGACGCTCACCCCCTCACCCCCTCTGACGCTCACCCCCTCTGACGCTCACCCCCTCAGACCCTCACCACCTCTCCCCCTCAGATGCTCACCCCCTCAGATGCTCACCCCCTCAGACGCTCACCCCCTCTCTCCCTCAGACGCTCACCCCCTCACCCCCTCAGACGCTCACCCCCTCAGATGCTCACCCCCTCAGATGCTCAGACGCACACCACCTCACCCCCTCAGACGCTCACCCCCTCAGACGCTCACCCCCTCACCCCCTCAGACGCTCACCCCCTCAGACGCTCACCCCCTCAGACGCTCACCTCCTCAGACGCTCACCCCCTCAGACGCTCACCCCCTCAGACGCTCACCCCCTCAGATTCTCACCCCCTCAAAACTCTCACCCCCTCAGACTCTCACCCCCTCAGACGCTCACCCACTCACCCCCTCAGACGCTCAGATGCTCATCCCCTCAGACGCTCACGCACTCACCCCCTCAGACGCTCAGATGCTCACCCCCTCAATCCCCTCAGACGCTCATCCCCTCACTCACCCCCTCAGACGCTCACCCCCTCAGACGCTCACCCCCTCAGACGCTCACCCCCTCACCCCCTCAGACTCTCACTCACTCAGACGCTCACTCCCTCACACGCTCACTCCCTCAGACTCTCACTCCCTCAGACTCTCACCCCCTCAGACGCTCACCCCCTCACCCCTTCACCCCCTCACCCCTTCACCCCCTCAGACGCTCACCCCCTCAGACGCTCACCCCCTCACCCCCTCAGACGCTCACCCCCTCAGACGCTCACCCCTTCACCCCCTCAGACGCTCACCCCCTCAGACGCTCACCCCCTCAGACGCTCACCCCCTCAGACTCTCACTCCCTCAGACGCTCACTCCCTCAGACGCTCACCCCCTCAGACTCTCACCCCTTCACCCCCTCAGACGCTCACCCCCTCTGACGCTCACCCCTTCACTCCCTCTGACGCTCACCACCTCACCCCCTCAGACGCTCACCACCTCAGACGCTCACCCCCTCAGACGCTCACCCCCTCTGATGCTCACCCCCTCACCCTCTGACGCTCACCCCCTCAACCCCTCACCCCCTCTGACGCTTACCGCCTCACCCCCTCAGACGCTCACCCCCTCAGACGCTCACCCCCTCAGACGCTCACCCCCTCTCTCCCTCAGACGCTCACCCCCTAAGACGCTCACCCCCTCAGACGCTCACTCCCTCACCACCTGATACGCTCACCCCCTAATACGCTTACCCCCTCAGATGCTCACCCCATAAGACGCTCACCCCCTCAGACGCTCAAACGCTCACCCCCTCACCCCCTCAGACGCTCACTCCCTCACCCCCTAATACACTCACCCCCTCTGACGCTCACCCCCTCACCCCCTCTGACGCTCACCCCCTCTGATGCTCACGCCCTCAGACGCTCACTCCCTCACCCCCTCTGACGCTCACGCCCTCAGACGCTCACCCCCTCAGACGCTCACCCCCTCAGACGCTCACTCCCTCACCCCCTAATACGCTCACCCCCTCTGACGCTCACCCCCTCTGACGCTCACCCCCTCACCCCCTCAGACGCTCACCCCCTCCGACGCTCACTCCCTCACCCCCTCAGACACTCACCCCCTCACCCCCTAATACGCTCACCCCCTCAGACGCTCACCTCCTCACCCCCTCAGACGCTCACCCACTCACCCCCTAATACGCTCACCCCCTAATACGCTCATCCCCTCAGACGCTCACCCCCTCAGACGGTCAGCCCCTCACCCCCTCAGACGCTCACCACCTCACCCCTCAGACGCTCACCACCTCACCCCCTCAGATGCTCACCCCCTCACCCCCTCTGACGCTCACGCCCTCAGACGCTCATCCCCTCAGACGCTCACCCCCTCACCCCCTCAGACGCTCACCACCTCACCGCCTCAGACGCTCACCACCTCACCCCCTCAGACGCTCACCCCCTCTGACGCTCACCCGCTCTGACGCTCACCCCCTCACCCCCTCAGACGCTCACCCCCTCAAACGCTCACCCCCTCAGACACTCAGGCGCTCACCCCCTCAACCCCTCAGACACTCAATCCCTCAGACACTCAATCCCTCAGACGCTCACCCCCTCAGACGCTCACCCCATCAGATTCTCACCCCCTCAGACGCTCAGACTCTAACCCCCTCAGACCCTCTCCCCCTCACCCCCTCAGACGCTCACCCCCTCAGACGCTCACTCCCTCACCCCCTCAGACGCTCAACCCCTCTGACGCTCAGACGGTCACCCCCTCAGACGCTCACCCCCTTACCGCCTCAGACGCTCACCCCCACAGACGCTCACCCCTACAGACGCTCACCCCCACAGACGCTCACCCCCTCAGACGCTCACCCCCTCAGATGCTTCGTCGCTCACCCCATCAGACACTCACCCCCACAGACCCTCACCCCCTCAGACGCTCACCCCCTCTGACGCTCACCCCCTCAGACGCTCACCACCTCACCCCCTCAGATGCTCACCCCCTCAGATGCTCACCCCCTCAGATGCTCACCCCCTCGCTCCCTCAGACGCTCACCCCCTCAGACGCTCACCCACTCACCCCCTCAGACGCTCAGATGCTCATCCCCTCAGACGCTCACTCACTCACCCCCTCAGACGCTCACTCACTCACCCTCTCAGACGCTCACTCACTCACCCTCTCAGACGCTCAGATGCTCACCCCCTCAGACGCTCATCCCCTCAGACGCTCACTCACCCCCTCAGACGCTCACCCCCTCAGTCGCTCACTCCCTCACCCCCTCAGACGCTCACCCCCTCAGACTCTCACTCCCTCAGACGCTCACTCCCTCAGACGCTCACTCCCTCAGACTCTCACCCCCTCAGACGCTCACCCCCTCAGACGCTCACCCCCTCAGACGCTCACCCCCTCAGACGCTCACCCCTTCACCCCCTCAGACGCTCACCCCCTCAGACGCTCACCCCCTCAGACGCTCACCCCCTCAGACTCTCACTCCCTCAGACGCTCACTCCCTCAGACGCTCACCCCCTCAGACTCTCACCCCTTCACCCCCTCAGACGCTCACCCCCTCTGACGCTCACCCCTTCACTCCCTCTGACGCTCACCACCTCACCCCCTCAGACGCTCACCACCTCAGACGCTCACCCCCTCAGACGCTCACCCCCTCTGATGCTCACCCCCTCACCCTCTGACGCTCACCCCCTCAACCCCTCACCCCCTCTGACGCTTACCGCCTCACCCCCTCAGACGCTCACCCCCTCAGACGCTCACCCCCTCAGACGCTCACCCCCTCTCTCCCTCAGACGCTCACCCCCTAAGACGCTCACCCCCTCAGACGCTCACTCCCTCACCACCTGATACGCTCACCCCCTAATACGCTTACCCCCTCAGATGCTCACCCCATAAGACGCTCACCCCCTCAGACGCTCAAACGCTCACCCCCTCACCCCCTCAGACGCTCACCCCATCAACCGCTCAGACGCTCGCCCACTCAGACGCCCACCCTCTCAGACGCTCACCCCCTCAGAAGCTCAGATGCTCACCCCCTCAGACGCTCATCCCCTCAGACGCTCACCCCCTCAGACGCTCACCACGTCACCCCCTCAGACGCTCACCCCCTCACCCCCTCAGACGCTCACCCCCTCACCCCCTCTGACGCTCACCCCCTCACCCCCTCAGACGCTCACCCCTCAGACGCTCACCCCCTTACCGCCTCAGACGCTCACCCCCACATACACTCACCCCCTCAGACGCTCACCCCCTCAGACGCTCACCCTCTCAGATGCTCACACCCTCTCTCCCTCAGACGCTCACCCCCTCAGACGCTCACCCCCTCACCCCCTAAGACGCTCACCCCCTCAGACGCTCACTCCCTCACCCGCTAATACGCTCAGACGCTCAAACGCTCACCCCCTCAGACGCTCACCCCCTCAGACGCTCACCCCTCACTCGCTCAGACGCTCACCCCCTCAGACGCTCACCCCCTCAGACGCTCACCCCCTCAGACGCTCACTCACTCACCCCCTCAGACGCTCACCCCCTCAGATGGTCACTCCCTCAGACGGTCACCCCCTCAGACGCTCACCCCCTCAGACGCTCACCCCCTCAGACGCTCACCCCCTCAGACGCTCACCCCCTCAGACGCTCACCCCCTCAGACGCTCACCTCCTCAGACGCTCACCCCTTCACCCCCTCTGACGCTCACCCCCTCACCCCCTCAGACGCTCACCACCTCACCCCCTCAGATTCTCACCCCCTCAGACTCTCACCCCCTCAGACGCTCACCCACTCTCTCCCTCAGACGCTCACCCCCTCTCTCCCTCAGACGCTCACCCCCTCTCTCCCTCAGACGCTCACCCCCTCTCTCCCTGAGACGCTCACCCCCTCTCTCCCTGAGACGCTCACCCCCTCAGACGCTCACCCCCTCAGACGCTCACCCCCTCAGACACTCAGGCGCTCACCCCCTCAAGCCTTCAGACACTCACCCCCTCAGATGCTCACCCTTTCAGACGCTCAGATGCTCACCCCCTCAGACGCTCACCCCATCAGATTCTCACCCCCTCAGACTCTCACCCCCTCAGACGCTCACCCCCTCAGACGCTCACCCCCTCAGACGCTCAACCCCTCACCCCCTCAGACGCTCAACCCCTCTGACGCTCAGACGGTCACCCCCTCAGACGCTCACCCCCTTACCGCCTCAGACGCTCACTCCCTCAGACGCTCACCCCCACAGACGTTCACCCCCACAGACGCTCACTCCCTCAGATGCTCACCCCCGCAGTTGCTCAGTCGCTCACGCCATCAGACGCTCACCCGCTCACCCCCACAGACGCTCACCCCCTCAGACGCTCACCCCCTCAGACGCTCACCCCCTCACCCCCTCTGACGCTCACCCCCTCAGACGCTCACCACCTCACCCCCTCAGATGCTCACCCCCTCAGATGCTCATCCCCTCAGATGCTCACCCGCTCTCCCCCTCTGACGCTCACCCCCTCTGACGCTCACCCCCTCTGACGCTCACCCCCTCTGACGCTCACCCCCTCAGACGCTCACCCCCTCTGACGCTCACCCCCTCAGACGCTCACCACCTCACCCCCTCAGATGCTCACCCCCTCAGATGCTCATCCCCTCAGATGCTCACCCGCTCTCCCCCTCTGACGCTCACCCCCTCTGACGCTCACCCCCTCTGACGCTCACCCCCTCTGACGCTCACCCCCTCTGACGCTTACCCCCTCAGACACTCACCCTCTCAGACGCTCACCCCCTCAGACGCTCACCCCCTCAGACGCTCACCCCTTCACCCCCTCACCCCCTCACCCCCTCACCCCCTCAGACGGTTACACCCTGAGAAGCTCACTCCCTCAAACGCTTAACCCCTCAGACGGTCACCCCCTCAGATGCTCGCAGCCTCAGATGCTCACCCCCTCTGACGCTCACCCCCTCACCCCATCAGACGCTCACCCCCTCAGACGCTCACCCACTCACCACCTCGGATGCTCACCCCCTCAGACGCTCACCCCCTCAGACGGTCACTCCCTCACCCCCTCCGACGCTTACACCCTCAGACGCTCACCCCCTCAGACGCTCACCCCCTCTCACCCTCAGACGCTCACCTCCTCAGATGCTCACCACCTCAGACACTCACCCCCTCACCCCCTCAGACGCTCACCTGCTCAGAAGCTCACCCCCTCATTCCCTCAGACGATCACCCCCTCATTCCCTCAGTTGCTCACTCCCTCAGATGCTCACCCCCTCACCCCCCTCAGATGCTCACCTCCTTCAGACGCTCACCCCCTCTGACGCTCACCCCCTCAGATGCTCACCCCTTCCCCCCCTCTGACGCTCACCCGCTCACCCCCTCAGACGCTCACCCCCTTTGACGCTCACGCCCTCAGACGCTCACCCTCTCTCCCCCTCAGACGCTCTCCCCCCTCACCCCTCAGACGCTCACCCCCCTCTGACGCTCACCCCCTCTGACGCTCACCCCCTCAGATGCTCACCCCTTCCCCCCTCTGACGCTCACCCCCTCTGACGCTCACCCCCTCAGACGCTAACCCCCTCAGACGCTCATCCCCTCAGACGCTCATCCCCTCAGACGCTCACCCCCTCAGACGCTCACCCCCTCACCCGCTCAGACTCTCATCCCCTCTCCCGCTCAGACGCTCACCCCCTCTCCCCCTCAGACGCTCACCCCCTCTCCCCCTCAGACGCTCACCTCCTCAGACGCTCACCCCACCACCTCAGACACTCACCCCCCCAGACACTCACCCGGTCAGACGCTCACCCCCTCATTCCCTCAGACGATCACCCCCTCATTCCCTCAGACGCTCACTCCCTCAGACGCTCACCCTCTCACCCCCCTCAGACGCTCACCCCCCTCAGACGCTCACCCCCTTCAGACGCTCACCCCTTCTGACGCTCACCCCCTCAGATGCTCACCCCTTCCCCCCTCAGACGTTCACCCGCTCACCCCCTCAGACGCTGACCCCCATAGACGCTCACGCCCTCAGACGCTCACCCCCTCTCCCCCTCAGACGCTCACCCCCTCTCCCCCTCAGACGCTCACCCCCTCACCCCCTCAGACGGTCACCCCCTCTGACGCTCACTCCTTCCACCCCTCTGACGCTCACCCCCTCTGACGCTCACCTCCTCAGACGCTCACCCCCTCAGACGCTCACCCCCTTAGACGCTCACGCCGTCAGACGCTCACCCCCTCACCCCCCTCAGACGCTCGACCCCCTCAGATGCTCGACCCCCTCAGATGCTCACCCCCTCAGATGCTCACCCCCTCAGACGCTCACCCCCTCTGATGCTCACCCCCTCAGACTCTCACCCCCTCTGATGCTCACCCCCTCTGATGCTCACCCCCTCAGACGCTCGCTCCCTCACCCCCTCAGACGCTCACCCCCTCAGACGCTCACCCCCTCAGACGCTCACCCCCTCAGACGCTCACCCCGTCAGACGCTCACGTCGTTAGACGCTCACCCCCTCAGACGCTCACCCCATCACCCCCTCAGACGCTCACCCCCTCAGACGCTCACCCCCTCAGACGCTCACCCACTCAGACGCTCAACCCCTCACCCCCTCAGACGCTCAGACCCTCACCCACTCAGACGTTCACCCCCTCAGACGCTCACCCCCTCACCCCCTCAGACGCTCACCTCCTCAGACGCTCACCCCCTCAGATGCTCACCCCCTCAGGGGCTGAGGGGGTGAGTGTCTGAGGGGGTGAGCAGCTGAGGGGGTAAGCGTTTAAGGGGGTGAGCGTCTGAGGGAGTGAGCGTCTGAGGGGGTGAGCGTCTGAGGGGGTGAGCGTCTGAGGGGGTGAGCGTCTGAGGGGGTGAGCGTCTGAGGGGGTGAGCGTCTGATGGGGTGAGCGTCTGATGGGGTGAGCGTCTGAGGGGGTGAGCGTCTGATGGGGTGAGCGTCTGATGGGGTGAGCGTCAGAGGGGGTGAGCGTCAGAGGGGGTGAGTGGGTGAGCGTCTCAGGGAATGAGGGGGTGAGCGTGTGAGGGAATGAGGGGGTGAGCGTCTGAGGGAATGAGGGGGTGAGCGTCTGAGGGAATGAGGGGGTGAGCGTCTCAGGGAATGAGGGGGTGAGCGTCTCAGGGAATGAGGGGGTGGGCGTCTGAGGGGGTGAGCGTCTTAGGAGCTGAGGGGGTGAGCGTCTGAGGGGGTAAGCGTTTAAGGGGGTAAGCGTTTAAGGGGGTGAGCGTCTGAGGGGGTGAGCGTCAGAGGGGGTGAGCGTCAGAGGGGGTGAGCGTCAGAGGGGGTGAGTGGGTGAGCGTCTCAGGGAATGAGGGGGTGAGCGTCTGAGGGAATGAGGGGGTGAGCGTCTGAGGGAATGAGGGGGTGAGCGTCTGAGGGAATGAGGGGGTGAGCGTCTCAGGGAATGAGGGGGTGAGGGGGTGGGCGTCTGAGGGGGTGAGCGTCTTAGGGGCTGAGGGGGTGAGTGTCTAAGACGCTCACCCCCTCAGACGCCCACCCCCTCACCCCCTCATTCCCTGAGACGCTTACCCCCTCATTCCCTGAGACGCTCACCCCCTCATTCCCTCAGACGCTCACCCCCTCATTCCCTCAGACGCTCACCCCCTCATTCCTTGAGACGCTCACCCACTCACCCCTCAGATGCTCACCCCCTCACCCCCTCAGATGCTCACCCGCTCTCCCCCTCTGACGCTCACCCCCTCTGACGCTCACCCCATCAGACGCTCACCCCCTCAGACGCTCACCCCCTCACCCCCTTAAACGCTTACCCCCTTAAACGCTTACCCTCTCAGACGCTCACCCCCTCAGACGCTCACCCCCTCAGACGCTCACCCCCTCAGACGTTCACGCCATCAGACGCTCACCCCCTCAGACCCTCACCCCCTCAGACCCTCACCCCCTCAGACCCTCACCCCCTCAGACGCTCACCCCCTCAGACGCACACCCCCTTACCCACTCAGAGGTTCACCCCCTCACCCGCTCAGACCCTCAGACGCTCACCCCATCACCCCCTCAGACGCTCACCCCCTCTCCCCCTCAGACGCTCACCCCCTCAGACGCTCACCCCCTCAGACGCTCACCCCATCAGACGCTCACCCCCTCACGCCTTCAGACGCTCACCCCTTCAGACGCTCACCCCTTCAGACGCTCACCCCCTCAGACGCTCACCCCCTCATTCCGAGACGCTCGCCTCCTCATTCCCTGAAACGATCACCCCCTCACCTCTCTCAGACGCTCACCCCCTCAGATGCTCACCCCGTCACTCCCTCAGACGCTCACTCCGTCACTCCCTCAGACGCTCACCCCCTCATTCCCTCAGACGCTCACCTCCTTATTCTCTCAGACGCTCACCCCCTCATTCCCTGAGACGCTCACCCCCTCAGACGCTCACCCCCTCAGACGCTCACCCCATCAGACGCTCACCCCATCACGCCCTCAGACGCTCACGCCCTCAGACGCTCACCCCCTCACCCCTTCAGACGCTCACCCCCTCACCCCTTCAGACGCTCACCCCCTCAGATGCTCACCCCCTCAGACGCTCACCCCCTCTCCCCTTCAGATGCTCACCCCCTCTCCCCCTCAGACGCTCACCCACTCAGACGCTCACCCCCTCAGACGCTCACCCCCCTCATTCCCTCAGACGCTCATCCCCTAATTCCCTCAGACGCTCACCCCCTCACCCCCTCGCCCCCTCAGACGCTCACACCCTCAGACGCTCACCCCCTCAGACCCTCAGATGCTCACACCCTCAGACGCTCACCCCCTCTCCCCTCAGACACTCACCCCCTCTCCCCCTCAGACGCTCACCCCCTCATTCCCTCAGACGCTCACCCTCTCACCCCCTCAGATGCTCACCCTTTCACCCCCTCAGGCGCTCACCCCTCAGACGCTCACCCCCTCGCTCCCTCAGATGCTCACCCCCTCAGACGCTCACCCCCTCAGACGCTCACCCCCTCAGATGCTCACCCCCTCTGACGCTCACCCCCTCACCCCTCTGACGCTCACCCCCTCAGACTCTCACCCCCTCTCCCCCTCAGACACTCACCCCCTCTCCCCCTCAGACGCTCACCCCCTCAGACGCTCACCCCATCACGCCCTCAGACGCTCACCCCCTCACGCCCTCAGAAGCTCACCCCTCACCCCTTCAGACGCTCACCCCCTCAGATGCTCACCCCCTCAGACGCTCACCCCCTCAGCCCCTAAGACGCTCACCCCCTCAGACGCCCACCCCCTCACCCCCTCATTCCGAGACGCTCACCCCCTCATTCCCTGAGACGCTCACCCCCTCATTCCCTCAGACGCTCACCCCCTCATTCCCTCAGACGCTCACCCCCTCATTCCCTGAGACGCTCACCCCCTCATTCCCTGAGACGCTCACCCACTCACCCCTTCAGACGCTCACACCCTCAGACGCTCACCCCTCTCACGCTCACCCCCTCAGACGCTCACCCCCTCACATGCTCACCCCTTAGACGCTCACCCGCTCAGACGCTCATCCCCTAATACGCTCACCAACTCAGACGCTCACCCCCTCAGACGCTCACCCGCTCACCCCCTCAGACGCTCACCCACTCAGACGCTCACCCCCTCAGACGCTCACCCCCTCAGACGCTCACCCCCTCAGATTCACACCCCCTCACTCCCTCACTTACTCACCCCCACAGACGCTCACCCCCTCAGACGCTCACCCCCTCAGATTCACACCCCCTCACTCCCTCACTTACTCACCCCCACAGACGCTCACCCCCTCAGACGCTCACCTCCTCAACCCCTCACCCCCTCAGACGGTAACCCCCTCAGACACTCACCTGCTCACCCCCTCAGACGTTCACCCCATCACTCCCTCAGACGCTCACCCCCTCACCCTCTCAGACCCTCACCCCGTCACCCCCTCAGACGCTCACCTCCTCAGACGCTCAGCCCCTCACCCACTCAGACGCTCAGCCCCTCAGACGCTCACCCGCTCACCCCCTCAGACGTTCACCCCATCAGACGCTCACCCACTCACCCCATCAGACGCTCACCTCCTCAGACGCTCAGCCCCTCACCCACTCAGACTCTCACCCCCTCAGACGCTCACCCCCTGAGACGCTCACCCCCTCAGACCCTCACCCCCTCACCCCCTCAGACCCTCACCCCCTCAGACGCTCAACCCCTCACCCTCTCAGACGCTCACCCCCTCAGACGGTCACCCCCTCACCCCTTCAAAAGCTCACCTCCTCATCCCCTCAGACGCTCACGCCATCACCCCCTCAGACGCTCACCTCCTCACCCCCTCAGACTCTCAGACCCTCACCCCCTCAGACGCTCTCCCCCTCAGACGCTCTCCCCCTCAGACGCTCACCCGCTCACCCCCTCAGACGCTCACCCCCTCAGACGCTCACCCCCTCAGACGCTCACCCCCTCAGACGCTCAACGCCTCAGACGCTCAATGCCTCACCCGCTCACCC
This sequence comes from Phyllobates terribilis, assembly GCF_046119375.1. NCBI lineage: Eukaryota > Metazoa > Chordata > Amphibia > Anura > Dendrobatidae > Phyllobates > Phyllobates terribilis. The sequence continues at coordinate 144,172 of NW_027364848.1, forward strand.
CCTCAGACGCTCACCTCCTCAGACGCTCACCCTCTCACCCCTCAGACGCTCACCCCCTCAGATGTTCACCCCCTCAGACGCTCACCCCCTCAGACGCTCACCCCCTCAGATGCTCACCCCCTAAGACGCTCACCCCCTCAGAAGCTCACCCCCTCAGTCGCTCACCTCCTCAGACGCTCACTCCCTCAGACGCTCACTTCCTCACCCCCTCAGACGCTCACTTCCTCACCCCCTCAGACGCTCACCCCCTCACCCCCTGACGCTCACCCCCTCAGACGCTCACCCCATCATCCACTCAGAAGCTCACCCTCTCAGACGCTCACCCCATCACCCCTTCAGACGCTCACCCATTCAGATGCTCACCCCTTCGCCCCCTCAGACGCTCACCCCCTCAGACGATCACCCGCTTACCCCCTCAGACGCTCACCCCCTCAGACGCTCACCCCCTCACCCTTTCAGACGCTCACCCCCTCACCAATTCAGACGCTCACCCCATCACCCCCTCAGACGCTCACCCACTCACTCTCTCAGACGCTCACCCTCTCAGACTCTCACCCTCTCAGACGCTCACTCCCTCAGACGCTCACCCCCTCAGACGCTCACCCGCTCACCCACTCAGACGCTCACCCCCTTAGACCCTCACACCCTCAGACGCTCACCCCATCACCCCCTCAGACGCTCACCCCCTCACCCCCTGAGACGCTCACCCCCTCACCCCCTGAGATGCTCACCCCCTCAGACGCTCACCCCCTCAGACGCTCACCCCCTCACCCCCTGAGGCTCACCCCCTCAGACTCTCACCCCATCACCCCTTAAGACGCTCACCCGCTCAGACGCTCACCTCCTCAGAGGCTCACCTCCTCAGAGGCTCACCCCCTCAGACGCTCAACCCCTCAGACGCTCAACCCCTCAGACGCTCAACCCCTCAGACGCTCACCCCCTCAGATGCTCACCCCCTCAGACTCTCACCCCCTCAGACGCTCACCCCCTCAGACGCTCACTATCTCAGACGCTCACCCCCTCAGACGCTCTCCCGCTCACCCCCTCAGACGCTCACTATCTCAGACGCTCAGCCCCTCAGACGCTCTCCCGCTCACCCCCTCAGACGCTCACCCCCTCAGACGCTCACCCCCTCACTCGCTCACAGCCTCACCCCCTCAGACGCTCACCCCCTAAGACGCTCACCCCCTCACCCCCTCAGACGCTCGCGCCCTCACCCCCTCAGACGCTCACGCCCTCACCCCCTCAGACGCTCACCCCCTCAGATGCTCACCCCCTCACCACCTCACCCGCTCACCCCCTCAGACGCTCACCCCCTCAGACGCTCAACCCCTCAGACGCTCAAATCCCTCACCCCCTCAGACGCTCAACCCCTCACTCCCTCTGACGCTCACCCCCTCTGACGCTCACCCCCTCTGACGCTCACCCCCTCAGATGCTCACCCCCTCAGACGCTCACCCCCTCAGACGCTCGCCCCCTCAGACGCTCGCTCCCTCAGACGCTCACTCCCTCACCCCCTCAGACGCTCACCCCCTCAGACGCTCACCCCCTCAGACGCTCACCCCCTCAGACGCTCACGCCCTCACCCCCTCAGACGCTCACCCCCCCCTCAGACGAGCTCACCCCCTCAAACACTCAACCCCTCACCCCCTCACCCCCTCAGATGCTCACCCTTTCACCCCCTCAGACGCTCACCCCCTCAGACGCTCAACCCCTCAGACGCTCACCCCTTTAGACGCTCAACCTCTCACCCCCTCAGGCGCTCACCCCCTCACCTCCTCACACGCTCACCCTCTCAGACGCTCAACCCCTCACCCCTCAGACGCTCAACCCCTCACCCCCTCAGATGCTCAACCCCTCAGACGCTCAATCCCTCACCCCCTCAGACGCTCAACCCCTCACTCCCTCAGATGCTCACCCCCTCAGACGCTCACCCCCTCTGATGCTCACCCCCTCTGATGCTCACCCCCTCTGATGCTCACCCCCTCAGACGCTCACCCACTCAGACGCTCACCCCATCACCTCCTCAGACGCTCACCACCTCAGAGGCTCACCCCCTCAGACGCTCACCCCCTCACCCCCTCAGACGCTCACCTCCTTACCTGCTCAGATGCTCACCCCCTCAGACGCTCACCCCCTCAGACGCTCACGCCCTCTCCCCCTCAGACGCTCACCCCCTCACCCCCTCAGACGCTCACCCCCTCACCCCCTCAGACGCTCACGCCCTCACCCCCTCTGACGCTCACCCCCTCAGACGCTCACCCTCTCACCCCCTCAGACGCTCACCCCCTCACATCCTCACACGCTCACCCCCTCAGACTCTCAACCCCTCAGATGCTCAACCCCTCACCCCCTCAGAGGCTCAACCCCTCACTCTCTCAGACGCTCACCCCCTCAGACGCTCACCCTCTCACCCCCTCAGACGCTCACCCCCTCACATCCTCACACGCTCACCCCCTCAGACTCTCAACCCCTCACCCCTCAGATGCTCAACCCCTCACCCCCTCAGAGGCTCAACCCCTCACTCTCTCAGACGCTCACCCCCTCAGACTCTCACCCCCTCTGATGCTCACCCCCTCAGACGCTCGCTCCCTCACTCCCTCAGACGATCACCCCCTCAGACGCTCATCCCCTCAGACGCTCACCCCATCACCCCCTCAGACGCTCACCCCCTCAGAGGCTCACCCCCTCAGACGCTCACCCCCTCACCCCCTCAGACGCTCACCCCCTCAGACGCTCACCCCTTCACCTCCTCAGACGCTCACCCCCTCAGACGCTCAACCCCTCACCCCCTCAGACGCTCACCCCCTCACCCTTTCAGACGCTCACCCCCTCACCAATTCAGACGCTCACCCCATCACCCCCTCAGACGCTCACCCACTCACTCTCTCAGACGCTCACCCTCTCAGACTCTCACCCTCTCAGACGCTCACTCCCTCAGACGCTCACCCCCTCAGACGCTCACCCGCTCACCCACTCAGACGCTCACCCCCTTAGACCCTCACACCCTCAGACGCTCACCCCATCACCCCCTCAGACGCTCACCCCCTCACCCCCTGAGACGCTCACCCCCTCACCCCCTGAGATGCTCACCCCCTCAGACGCTCACCCCCTCAGACGCTCACCCCCTCACCCCCTGAGGCTCACCCCCTCAGACTCTCACCCCATCACCCCTTAAGACGCTCACCCGCTCAGACGCTCACCTCCTCAGAGGCTCACCTCCTCAGAGGCTCACCCCCTCAGACGCTCAACCCCTCAGACGCTCAACCCCTCAGACGCTCAACCCCTCAGACGCTCACCCCCTCAGATGCTCACCCCCTCAGACTCTCACCCCCTCAGACGCTCACCCCCTCAGACGCTCACTATCTCAGACGCTCACCCCCTCAGACGCTCTCCCGCTCACCCCCTCAGACGCTCACTATCTCAGACGCTCAGCCCCTCAGACGCTCTCCCGCTCACCCCCTCAGACGCTCACCCCCTCAGACGCTCACCCCCTCACTCGCTCACAGCCTCACCCCCTCAGACGCTCACCCCCTAAGACGCTCACCCCCTCACCCCCTCAGACGCTCGCGCCCTCACCCCCTCAGACGCTCACGCCCTCACCCCCTCAGACGCTCACCCCCTCAGATGCTCACCCCCTCACCACCTCACCCGCTCACCCCCTCAGACGCTCACCCCCTCAGACGCTCAACCCCTCAGACGCTCAAATCCCTCACCCCCTCAGACGCTCAACCCCTCACTCCCTCTGACGCTCACCCCCTCTGACGCTCACCCCCTCTGACGCTCACCCCCTCAGATGCTCACCCCCTCAGACGCTCACCCCCTCAGACGCTCGCCCCCTCAGACGCTCGCTCCCTCAGACGCTCACTCCCTCACCCCCTCAGACGCTCACCCCCTCAGACGCTCACCCCCTCAGACGCTCACCCCCTCAGACGCTCACGCCCTCACCCCCTCAGACGCTCACCCCCCCCCTCAGACGAGCTCACCCCCTCAAACACTCAACCCCTCACCCCCTCACCCCCTCAGATGCTCACCCTTTCACCCCCTCAGACGCTCACCCCCTCAGACGCTCAACCCCTCAGACGCTCACCCCTTTAGACGCTCAACCTCTCACCCCCTCAGGCGCTCACCCCCTCACCTCCTCACACGCTCACCCTCTCAGACGCTCAACCCCTCACCCCTCAGACGCTCAACCCCTCACCCCCTCAGATGCTCAACCCCTCAGACGCTCAATCCCTCACCCCCTCAGACGCTCAACCCCTCACTCCCTCAGATGCTCACCCCCTCAGACGCTCACCCCCTCTGATGCTCACCCCCTCTGATGCTCACCCCCTCTGATGCTCACCCCCTCAGACGCTCACCCACTCAGACGCTCACCCCATCACCTCCTCAGACGCTCACCACCTCAGAGGCTCACCCCCTCAGACGCTCACCCCCTCACCCCCTCAGACGCTCACCTCCTTACCTGCTCAGATGCTCACCCCCTCAGACGCTCACCCCCTCAGACGCTCACGCCCTCTCCCCCTCAGACGCTCACCCCCTCACCCCCTCAGACGCTCACCCCCTCACCCCCTCAGACGCTCACGCCCTCACCCCCTCTGACGCTCACCCCCTCAGACGCTCACCCTCTCACCCCCTCAGACGCTCACCCCCTCACATCCTCACACGCTCACCCCCTCAGACTCTCAACCCCTCAGATGCTCAACCCCTCACCCCCTCAGAGGCTCAACCCCTCACTCTCTCAGACGCTCACCCCCTCAGACGCTCACCCTCTCACCCCCTCAGACGCTCACCCCCTCACATCCTCACACGCTCACCCCCTCAGACTCTCAACCCCTCACCCCTCAGATGCTCAACCCCTCACCCCCTCAGAGGCTCAACCCCTCACTCTCTCAGACGCTCACCCCCTCAGACTCTCACCCCCTCTGATGCTCACCCCCTCAGACGCTCGCTCCCTCACTCCCTCAGACGATCACCCCCTCAGACGCTCATCCCCTCAGACGCTCACCCCATCACCCCCTCAGACGCTCACCCCCTCAGAGGCTCACCCCCTCAGACGCTCACCCCCTCACCCCCTCAGACGCTCACCCCCTCAGACGCTCACCCCTTCACCTCCTCAGACGCTCACCCCCTCAGACGCTCAACCCCTCACCCCCTCAGACGCTCAATCCCTCACCCCCTCAGACGCTCAACCCCTCACTCGCTCGCTCCCTCACCCCCTCAGACGCTCACCCCCTCAGACGTTCACCCCCTCAGACGCTCACCCCCTCAGACGTTCAGACACACACCCCCTCACCCCCTCAGACGCTCACCCCCTCAGACGCTCACCTCCTCAGACGCTCACCCCCTCACACGCTCACCCTCTCACCCCCTCAAGACGCTCACCCCTTCACCTCCTCAGACGCTCACCCCCTCAGACGCTCAACCCCTCACTCCCTCAGACGCTCACCCCCTCAGATGCTCGCTCCCTCACCCCCTCAGATGCTCACCCCCTCAGACGCTCAACCCCTCAGACGTTCAGACACACCCCCCCTCACCCCCTCAGACGCTCACCCCCTCACACGCTCACCTCCTCAGACGCTCACCCCCTCACCCCCTCAGACGCACGCTCAACCCCTCAGACGGTCACCCCCTCAGACGGTCACCCCCTCAGATGCTTACCCCATCACCCGCTCAGACACTCACCCCCTCAGACGCTCACCCCTTCAGACGCTCACCCCCTCACCCTCTAAGATGCTCACCCCCTCAGACGCTCACCCCCTCATTCCCTCAGACGCTTATCCCCTAATTCCCTCAGACGCTCACCCCCTCAGACGCTCACACCCTCGCCCCCTCAGACGCTCACCCCCTCAGACACTCACCCCCTCAGACCCTCAGATGCTCACACCCTCAGACGCTCACCCCCTCTCCCCCTCAGACGCTCACCCCCTCTCCCCCTCAGACGCTCACCTCCTCATTCCCTCAGACGCTCACCCTCTCACCCCCTCAGACGCTCACCCCCTCACCCCCTCAGACGCTCACCCCCTCGCCCCCTCAGATGCTCACCCCCTCGCCCCCTCAGACGCTCACCCCCTCAGATGCTCACCCCCTCACCCCCTCTGACGCTCACCCCCTCAGACGCTCACCCCCTCTCCCCCTCAGACGCTCACCCCCTCTCCCCCTCAGACGCTCACCCCCTCTCCCCCTCAGACGCTCACCCCCTCAGACGCTCACCCCATCACGCCCTCAGACGCTAACCCCCTCACGCCCTCAGAAGCTCACCCCCTCACGCCTTCCGAAGCTCACCCCCTCACCCCTTCAGACGCTCACCCCCTCAGATGCTCACCCCCTCAGACGCTCACCACCTCAGCCCCTAAGACGCTCACCCCCTCAGACGCCCACCCCTTCACCCCCTCATTCCGAGACGCTCACCCCCTCATTCCCTGAGACGCTCACCCCCTCATTCCCTCAGACGCTCACCCCCTCATTCCCTCAGACGCTCACCCCCTCATTCCCTCAGACGCTCACCCCCTCATTCCCTGAGACGCTCACCCACTCACCCCTCAGACGCTCACCCCCTCAGATGCTCACACCCTCACCCCCTCAGACGCTCACCCCCTCACCCCCTCAGACGCTCACCCCCTCACATGCTCACCCCCTCAGACGCTCACCCGCTCAGACGCTCTTCCCTAATACGCTCACCCCCTCACACGCTCACCCCCTCAGACGCTCACCCACTCAGACGCTCACCCGCTCAGACGCTCACCCCCTCAGACGCTCACCCCCTCAGATTCACACCCCCTCACTCCCTCACTTACTCACCCCCACAGACGCTCACCCCCTCGCCCCCTCAGACGCTCACCCCCTCACACGCTCACCCCCTCACACGCTCACCCCCTCACCCGCTCACCCCCTCAGACGCTCACCCCCTCAGACGCTCACCCCCTCAGACGCTCACCCCCTCAGACTCTCACCCCCTCAGACTCTCACCCCCTCAGATTCTCACCCCCTCACTCCCTCAGACGCTCACCACCTCACTTCCTGAGATGCTCACCCCCTCAGACGCTCACCCCCTCAGACGCTCACCCCCTCACCCCCTGAGGCTCACCCCCTCAGACTCTCACCCCATCACCCCTTAAGACGCTCACCCGCTCAGACGCTCACCTCCTCAGAGGCTCACCTCCTCAGAGGCTCACCCCCTCAGACGCTCAACCCCTCAGACGCTCAACCCCTCAGACGCTCAACCCCTCAGACGCTCACCCCCTCAGATGCTCACCCCCTCAGACTCTCACCCCCTCAGACGCTCACCCCCTCAGACGCTCACTATCTCAGACGCTCACCCCCTCAGACGCTCTCCCGCTCACCCCCTCAGACGCTCACTATCTCAGACGCTCAGCCCCTCAGACGCTCTCCCGCTCACCCCCTCAGACGCTCACCCCCTCAGACGCTCACCCCCTCACTCGCTCACAGCCTCACCCCCTCAGACGCTCACCCCCTAAGACGCTCACCCCCTCACCCCCTCAGACGCTCGCGCCCTCACCCCCTCAGACGCTCACGCCCTCACCCCCTCAGACGCTCACCCCCTCAGATGCTCACCCCCTCACCACCTCACCCGCTCACCCCCTCAGACGCTCACCCCCTCAGACGCTCAACCCCTCAGACGCTCAAATCCCTCACCCCCTCAGACGCTCAACCCCTCACTCCCTCTGACGCTCACCCCCTCTGACGCTCACCCCCTCTGACGCTCACCCCCTCAGATGCTCACCCCCTCAGACGCTCACCCCCTCAGACGCTCGCCCCCTCAGACGCTCGCTCCCTCAGACGCTCACTCCCTCACCCCCTCAGACGCTCACCCCCTCAGACGCTCACCCCCTCAGACGCTCACCCCCTCAGACGCTCACGCCCTCACCCCCTCAGACGCTCACCCCCCCCTCAGACGAGCTCACCCCCTCAAACACTCAACCCCTCACCCCCTCACCCCCTCAGATGCTCACCCTTTCACCCCCTCAGACGCTCACCCCCTCAGACGCTCAACCCCTCAGACGCTCACCCCTTTAGACGCTCAACCTCTCACCCCCTCAGGCGCTCACCCCCTCACCTCCTCACACGCTCACCCTCTCAGACGCTCAACCCCTCACCCCTCAGACGCTCAACCCCTCACCCCCTCAGATGCTCAACCCCTCAGACGCTCAATCCCTCACCCCCTCAGACGCTCAACCCCTCACTCCCTCAGATGCTCACCCCCTCAGACGCTCACCCCCTCTGATGCTCACCCCCTCTGATGCTCACCCCCTCTGATGCTCACCCCCTCAGACGCTCACCCACTCAGACGCTCACCCCATCACCTCCTCAGACGCTCACCACCTCAGAGGCTCACCCCCTCAGACGCTCACCCCCTCACCCCCTCAGACGCTCACCTCCTTACCTGCTCAGATGCTCACCCCCTCAGACGCTCACCCCCTCAGACGCTCACGCCCTCTCCCCCTCAGACGCTCACCCCCTCACCCCCTCAGACGCTCACCCCCTCACCCCCTCAGACGCTCACGCCCTCACCCCCTCTGACGCTCACCCCCTCAGACGCTCACCCTCTCACCCCCTCAGACGCTCACCCCCTCACATCCTCACACGCTCACCCCCTCAGACTCTCAACCCCTCAGATGCTCAACCCCTCACCCCCTCAGAGGCTCAACCCCTCACTCTCTCAGACGCTCACCCCCTCAGACGCTCACCCTCTCACCCCCTCAGACGCTCACCCCCTCACATCCTCACACGCTCACCCCCTCAGACTCTCAACCCCTCACCCCTCAGATGCTCAACCCCTCACCCCCTCAGAGGCTCAACCCCTCACTCTCTCAGACGCTCACCCCCTCAGACTCTCACCCCCTCTGATGCTCACCCCCTCAGACGCTCGCTCCCTCACTCCCTCAGACGATCACCCCCTCAGACGCTCATCCCCTCAGACGCTCACCCCATCACCCCCTCAGACGCTCACCCCCTCAGAGGCTCACCCCCTCAGACGCTCACCCCCTCACCCCCTCAGACGCTCACCCCCTCAGACGCTCACCCCTTCACCTCCTCAGACGCTCACCCCCTCAGACGCTCAACCCCTCACCCCCTCAGACGCTCAATCCCTCACCCCCTCAGACGCTCAACCCCTCACTCGCTCGCTCCCTCACCCCCTCAGACGCTCACCCCCTCAGACGTTCACCCCCTCAGACGCTCACCCCCTCAGACGTTCAGACACACACCCCCTCACCCCCTCAGACGCTCACCCCCTCAGACGCTCACCTCCTCAGACGCTCACCCCCTCACACGCTCACCCTCTCACCCCCTCAAGACGCTCACCCCTTCACCTCCTCAGACGCTCACCCCCTCAGACGCTCAACCCCTCACTCCCTCAGACGCTCACCCCCTCAGATGCTCGCTCCCTCACCCCCTCAGATGCTCACCCCCTCAGACGCTCAACCCCTCAGACGTTCAGACACACCCCCCCTCACCCCCTCAGACGCTCACCCCCTCACACGCTCACCTCCTCAGACGCTCACCCCCTCACCCCCTCAGACGCACGCTCAACCCCTCAGACGGTCACCCCCTCAGACGGTCACCCCCTCAGATGCTTACCCCATCACCCGCTCAGACACTCACCCCCTCAGACGCTCACCCCTTCAGACGCTCACCCCCTCACCCTCTAAGATGCTCACCCCCTCAGACGCTCACCCCCTCATTCCCTCAGACGCTTATCCCCTAATTCCCTCAGACGCTCACCCCCTCAGACGCTCACACCCTCGCCCCCTCAGACGCTCACCCCCTCAGACACTCACCCCCTCAGACCCTCAGATGCTCACACCCTCAGACGCTCACCCCCTCTCCCCCTCAGACGCTCACCCCCTCTCCCCCTCAGACGCTCACCTCCTCATTCCCTCAGACGCTCACCCTCTCACCCCCTCAGACGCTCACCCCCTCACCCCCTCAGACGCTCACCCCCTCGCCCCCTCAGATGCTCACCCCCTCGCCCCCTCAGACGCTCACCCCCTCAGATGCTCACCCCCTCACCCCCTCTGACGCTCACCCCCTCAGACGCTCACCCCCTCTCCCCCTCAGACGCTCACCCCCTCTCCCCCTCAGACGCTCACCCCCTCTCCCCCTCAGACGCTCACCCCCTCAGACGCTCACCCCATCACGCCCTCAGACGCTAACCCCCTCACGCCCTCAGAAGCTCACCCCCTCACGCCTTCCGAAGCTCACCCCCTCACCCCTTCAGACGCTCACCCCCTCAGATGCTCACCCCCTCAGACGCTCACCACCTCAGCCCCTAAGACGCTCACCCCCTCAGACGCCCACCCCTTCACCCCCTCATTCCGAGACGCTCACCCCCTCATTCCCTGAGACGCTCACCCCCTCATTCCCTCAGACGCTCACCCCCTCATTCCCTCAGACGCTCACCCCCTCATTCCCTCAGACGCTCACCCCCTCATTCCCTGAGACGCTCACCCACTCACCCCTCAGACGCTCACCCCCTCAGATGCTCACACCCTCACCCCCTCAGACGCTCACCCCCTCACCCCCTCAGACGCTCACCCCCTCACATGCTCACCCCCTCAGACGCTCACCCGCTCAGACGCTCTTCCCTAATACGCTCACCCCCTCACACGCTCACCCCCTCAGACGCTCACCCACTCAGACGCTCACCCGCTCAGACGCTCACCCCCTCAGACGCTCACCCCCTCAGATTCACACCCCCTCACTCCCTCACTTACTCACCCCCACAGACGCTCACCCCCTCGCCCCCTCAGACGCTCACCCCCTCACACGCTCACCCCCTCACACGCTCACCCCCTCACCCGCTCACCCCCTCAGACGCTCACCCCCTCAGACGCTCACCCCCTCAGACGCTCACCCCCTCAGACTCTCACCCCCTCAGACTCTCACCCCCTCAGATTCTCACCCCCTCACTCCCTCAGACGCTCACCACCTCACTTCCTCACCCCCTCAGACGCTCACCCCCTCACCCGCTCACCCCCTCACATCCTGACGCTCACCCCCTAAGACGCTCAGACGCTCAACCCCTCAGACGCTCACCCCCTCACCCCCTCAGACGCTCACCCCCTCAGACGCTCACCCCCTCAGACGCTCACCCCCTCAGACGCTCACCCCCTCAGACGCTCAGCCCCTCAGACGCTCAGCCCCTCACCTCGTCAGACGCTCACCCCTTCAGACACTCACCCCCTCAGACGCTCACCCCCTCACACCCTCACCCCATCACCCCCTCTGACGCTCACCCCCTCAGACGTTCACCCCCTCAGACGCTCAGCCACTCACCACCTCAGACGCTCACCCCCTCACCCCCTCAGATGCTCACCCTCTCACCCCATCAGACGCTCAACCCCTCAGACGCTCACCCGATCATCCCCTCAGACGCTCACCCCCTTACCCGCTCAGACGCTCACCCCCTCAGATGCTCACCCCCTCACCCCCTCAGAAGCTCACCCCCTCAGACGCTCACCCCCTCAGACGCTCACCCCCTCAGACGCTCAACCCCTCACCCCCTCAGACGCTCACCCGCTCAGACGCTCACCCCCTCAGACGTTCACCCCCTCAGACGCTCACCCCCTCAGACGCTCACCCCCTCAGACGCTCACCCCCTCAGACGCTCACCCCCTCCGACGGTCACACCCTCACCCCTTCAGAAGCTCATCCCCTCAGACGCTCACCCCCTCAGACGCTCACCCTATCACCCCCTCAGACGCTCACCTCCTCAGACGCTCAGACCCTCACCCACTCAGACGCTCACCCCCTCAGACCCTCACCCCCTCAGACCCTCACCCCCTCAGACGCTCTCCCCCTCAGACGCTCACCCGCTCACCCCCTCAGACGCTCAACCCCTCAGACGCTCAACCCCTCAGACGCTCACCCCCTCAGACGCTCAACGCCTCAGACGCTCAACGCCTCACCCGCTCACCCCCTCAGACGCTCACCTCCTCAGACGCTCACCCTCTCACCCCTCAGACGCTCACCCCCTCAGATGTTCACCCCCTCAGACGCTCACCCCCTCAGATGCTCACCCCCTAAGACGCTCACCCCCTCAGAAGCTCACCCCCTCAGTCGCTCACCTCCTCAGACGCTCACCCCCTCAGACGCTCACTCCCTCAGACGCTCACTTCCTCACCCCCTCAGACGCTCACTTCCTCACCCCCTCAGACGCTCACCCCCTCACCCTCTCAGACACTCACCCCCTCACCCCCTGACGCTCACCCACTCAGACGCTCACCCCATCATCCACTCAGAAGCTCACCCTCTCAGACGCTCACCCCATCACCCCGTCAGACGCTCATCCCCTCAGATGCTCACCCCTTCGCCCCCTCAGACGCTCACCCCCTCAGACGATCACCCGCTTACCCCCTCAGACGCTCACCCCCTCAGACGCTCACCCCCTCACCCGCTCACCCCTTACCCTTTCAGACGCTCACCCCCTCACCAACTCAGACGCTCACCCCCTCAGACGCTCACCCGCTCACTCTCTCAGACTCTCACCCTCTCAGACGCTCACTCCCTCAGACGCTCACCCCCTCAGACGCTCACCCCCTCACCCGCTCACCCACTCAGACGCTCACCCCCTTAGACCCTCACCCCCTCAGACGCTCACCCCATCACCCCCTCAGAAGCTCACCCCCTCAGACGCTCACCCCCTCAGACGCTCACCCCCTCACCCCCTGAGACGCTCACCCCCTCACCCCCTGAGATGCTCACCCCCTCAGACGCTCACCCCCTCAGACGCACACCCCCTCAGACGCTCACCCCCTCACCCCCTGAGGCTCACCCCCTCAGACTCTCACCCCATCACCCCCTAAGACGCTCACCCGCTCAGACGCTCACCTCCTCAGAGGCTCACCCCCTCAGACGCTCAACCCCTCAGACGCTCAACCCCTCAGACGCTCAACCCCTCAACCCCTCAGACGCTCAACCCCTCAGACTCTCAACCCCTCACCCCTCAGACGCTCACCCCCTCACCCCCTCAGACGCTCACCCCCTCAGACACTCACCCCCTCAGACGCTCATCCCCTCAGACGCTCACCCCCTCAGACGCTTACCCCCTCACCCCCTCAGACGCTCACCCCCTCAGACGCTCTCCCGCTCACCCCCTCAGACGCTCACCCCCTCACTCGCTCACCCCCTCACCCCCTCAGACGCTCGCGCCCTCACCCCCTCAGACCCTCACGCCCTCACCCCCTCAGACGCTCACCCCCTCAGATGCTCACCCCCTCACCACCTCACCCGCTCACCCCCTCAGACGCTCACCCCCTCAGACGCTCAACCCCTCACCCCCTCAGACGCTCAACCCCTCACCCCCTCAGACGCTCAACCCCTCAGAGGCTCAATCCCTCACCCCCTCAGACGCTCAACCCCTCACTCCCTCTGACGCTCACCCCCTCAGATGCTCACCCCCTCAGACGCTCATCCCCTCAGACGCTCGCTCCCTCAGACGCTCACTCCCTCACCCCCTCAGATGCTCACCCCCTCAGACGCTCACCCCCTCAGACGCTCACCCCCTCACCCCGTCAGACGCTCACCCCCTTAGACGCTCACCCCCTCAGACGCTCACCCCCTCAGACGCTCACGCCCTCACCCCCTCAGACGCTCACCCCCCCCCTCAGACGAGCTCAACCCTTCAAACACTCAACCCCTCACCCCCTCAGATGCTCACCCTTTCACCCCCTCAGATGCTCACCCTTTCACCCCCTCAGACGCTCACCCCCTCAGACGCTCAACCCCTCAGACGCTCAACCCCTCAGACGCTCAACCCCTCAGACGCTCACCCCCTCACATGCTCACCCCTTTAGACGCTCAACCTCTCACCCCCTCAGACGCTCACCCCCTCACCTCCTCACACGCTCACCCCCTCAGATGCTCAACCCCTCACCCCTCAACCCCTCAGACGCTCAATCCCTCACCCCCTCAGACGCTCAACCCCTCACTCCCTCAGATGCTCACCCCCTCAGACGCTCACCCCCTCTGATGCTCACCCCCTCAGACGCTCACCCCATCACCCCCTCAGACGCTCACCACCTCAGAGGCTCACCCCCTCAGACGCTCACCCCCTCAGACGCTCACCTCCTTACCTGCTCAGACGCTCACCCCCTCAGACGCTCACCCCCTCAGACGCTCACGCCCTCACCCCCTCAGACGCTCACGCCCTCACCCCCTCAGACGCTCACCCCCTCAGACGCTCACCCCCTCACATCCTCACACGCTCACCCCCTCAGACTCTCAACCCCTCACCCCTCAGATGCTCAACCCCTCACCCCCTCAGAGGCTCAACCCCTCACTCCCTCAGACGCTCACCCCCTCAGACTCCCACCCCCTCTGATGCTCACCCCCTCAGACGCTCGCTCCCTCACCCCCTCAGACGCTCACCCCCTCAGACGCTCACCCCCTAAGACTCTCACCCCCTCAGACGCTCACCCCATCACCCCCTCAGACGCTCACCCCCTCACCCCCTCAGACGCTCACCCCCTCAGACGCTCACCCCCTCAGACGCTCAACCCCTCAGACGCTCACCCCTTCACCTCCTCAGACGCTCACCCCCTCAGACGCTCAACCCCTCACCCCCTCAGACGCTCAACCCCTCAGACGCTCAATCCCTCACCCCCTCAGACGCTCAACCCCTCACTCCCTCAGACGCTCACTCCCTCAGATGCTCGCTTCCTCACCCCCTCAGACGCTCACCCCCTCAGACGTTCACCCCCTCAGACGCTCACCCCCTCAGACGCTCACCCCCTCAGACGTTCAGACACACACCCTCTCACCCCCTCAGACGCTCACCCCCTCAGACGCTCACCTCCTCAGACGCTCACCCCCTCACACGCTCACCCCTTCAGACGCTCACCCTCTCACCCCCTCAAGACGCTCACCCCTTCACCTCCTCAGACGCTCAACCCCTCACCCCCTCAGACGCTCAACCCCTCACTCCCTCAGACGCTCACCCCCTCAGATGCTCGCTCCCTCACCCCCTCAGATGCTCACCCCCTCAGACGCTCACCCGCTCAGACGCTCACCCCCTCAGACGTTCAGACACACCCCCCCTCACCCCCTCAGACGCTCACCCCCTCACACGCTCACCTCCTCAGACGCTCACCCCATCACCCCCTCAGACGCACGCTCAACCCCTCAGACGGTCACCCCCTCAGACGGTCACCCCCTCAGACGCTCACCCCATCACCCTCTCAGACACTCACCCCCTCAGACGCTCACCCCTTCAGACGCTCACCCCCTCACCCTCTAAGATGCTCACCCCCTCAGACGCTCATCCCCTCAGACGCTCACCCCCTCACCCTCTAAGATGCTCACCCCCTCAGACGCTCACCCCTTCAGACGCTCACCCCCTCACCCTCTAAGATGCTCACCCCCTCAGACGCTCACCACCTCACCCCTACAGACGCTCACCACTTACCGTTTCAGACGTTCACCCCCTCACCCCCTCAGACGGTCACCCCCTCAGACGCTCTCCCCTTCAGACGCTCTTCACCTCAGACGTTCACCCCCTCACCCCTACAGACGCTCACCACTTATCGTTTCAGACTTTCACCCCCTCACCCCCTCAGACGCTCACCCCCTCAGACGCTCACCCGCTCACAGTCTCACCCCCTCAGACGCTCACCCCCTCAGACGCTCACCCCCTCAGACGCTCACCCCATCACCCCCTCAGACGCTCACCCCCTCAGAGGCTCACCCCCTCAGACGCTCACCCCCTCACCCCCTCAGACGCTCACCCCCTCAGACGCTCACCCCCTCAGACGCTCACCCCTTCACCTCCTCAGACGCTCACCCCCTCAGACGCTCAACCCCTCACCCCCTCAGACGCTCAACCCCTCAGACGCTCAATCCCTCACCCCCTCAGACGCTCAACCCCTCACTCCCTCAGACGCTCACTCCCTCAGATGCTCGCTCCCTCACCCCCTCAGACGCTCACCCCCTCAGACGTTCACCCCCTCAGACGCTCACCCCCTCAGACGCTCACCCCCTCAGACGTTCAGACACACACCCCCTCAGACGCTCACCCCCTCAGACGCTCACCTCCTCAGACGCTCACCCCCTCACACGCTCACCCCTTCAGACGCTCACCCTCTCACCCCCTCAAGACGCTCACCCCTTCACCTCCTCAGACGCTCACCCCCTCAGACGCTCAACCCCTCACCCCCTCAGACGCTCAACCCCTCACTCCCTCAGACGCTCACCCCCTCAGATGCTCGCTCCCTCACCCCCTCAGATGCTCACCCCCTCAGACGCTCACCCCCTCAGACGTTCAGACACACCCCCCCTCACCCCCGCAGACGCTCACCTCCTCAGACGCTCACCCCCTCACCCCCTCAGACGCACGCTCAACCCCTCAGACGGTCACCCCCTCAGACGGTCACCCCCTCAGACGCTCACCCCATCACCCTCTCAGACACTCACCCCCTCAGACGCTCACCCCTTCAGACACTCACCCCCTCACCCTCTAAGATGCTCACCCCCTCAGACGCTCATCCCCTCAGACGCTCACCCCCTCACGCCCCTCAGACGGTCACCCCCTCAGACGCTCACCCCCTCAGACGCTCACCACCTCACCCCTACAGACGCTCACCACTTACCGTTTCAGACGTTCACCCCCTCACCCCCTCAGACGCTCACCCCCTCAGACGCTCTCCCGCTCACCCCCTCAGACGCTCACCCCCTCAGACGCTCTCCCCCTCAGACGCTCTCCCCTTCAGACGCTCTTCACCTCAGACGTTCACCCCCTTAGACGCTCATTCACCCCCTCAGACGCTCACCCCCTCACCCCTACAGACGCTCACCACTTATCGTTTCAGACTTTCACCCCCTCACCCCCTCAGACGCTCACCCCCTCAGACGCTCACCCGCTCACAGTCTCACCCCCTCAGACGCTCACGCCCTCACCCTCTCACACGCTCACCCCCTCAGATGCTCACCCCCTCACCCCATCAGACGCTCACCCCCTCACCCCCTCACCCCCTCAGACGCTAACCCCCTCACCCTCTCAGACGCTCACCCCCTCACGCCCTCACCCCCTCAGACGCTCACCCCCTCACCCCCTCACTCTCTCAGACGCTCACCCTCTCAGACGCTCACTCCCTCAGACGCTCACCCCCTCAGACGCTCACCCCCTCACCCGCTCACCCACTCAGACGCTCACCCCCTTAGACGCTCACCCCCTCAGACGCTCACCCCCTCAGACGCTCACCCCCTCAGACGCTCTCCCGCTCACCCCTTCAGACGCTCTTCACCTCAGACGTTCACCCCCTCAGACGCTCACGCCTACAGACGCTCACCACTTACCGTTTCAGACGTTCACCCCCTCACCCCCTCAGACGCTCTCCCGCTCACCACCTCACCCGCTCACCCCCTCAGACGCTCACCCCCTCACCCCTACAGACGCTCACCACTTACCGTTTCAGACTTTCACCCCCTCACCCCCTCAGACGCTCACCCGCTCACAGCCTCACCCCCTCAGACGCTCACCCCCTAAGACGCTCACACCCTCAGACGCTCACGCCCTCACACGCTCACCCCCTCACCCCCTCAAACGATCAACCCCTCACCCCCTCAGATGCTCACCCTCTCACCCCCTCAGACGCTCACCCCCTCAGACGCTCACCCCCTCACCCCCTCAGACGCTCACCCCCTCACCCGCTCACCCCCTCAGACGCTCACCCCCTCACGCCCTCACCCCCTCAGACGCTCACCCCCTCAGACGCTCACCCCCTCACCACCTCACCCGCTCACCCTCTCAGACGCTCACCCCCTCACCTCCTCACACGCTCACCCCCTCACCCCTCAGACGCTCAACCCCTCAGACGCTCAACCCCTCAGATGCTCAATCCCTCACTCCCTCAGACGCTCAACCCCTCACTCCCTCAGACGCTCACCCGCTCTGATGCTCACCCCCTCAGATGCTCACCCCCTCAGATGCTCACCCCCTCAGATGCTCACCCCCTCAGACGCTCACCCCCTCAGACGCTCGCTCCCTCACCCCCTCAGACGCTCACCCCCTCAGACGCTCACCCCATCACACCCTCAGACGCTCACCCCCTCAGACGCTCACCCCCCCTCAGATGAGCTCACCCCCTCAAACGCTCAACCCCTCAGATGCTCACCCTTTCACCCCCTCAGATGCTCACCCCCTCAGACGCTCAACCCCTCAGACGCTCAACCCCTCACCTCCTCAGACGCTCAACCCCTCAGACGCTCACCCCCTCACCCCTCGGACGCTCAACCCCTCACCTCCTCAGACGCTCAACCCCTCAGACGCTCAATCCCTCACCCCCTCAGACGCTCACCCCCTCAGACGCTCACCCCCTCAGACGCTCACCCCCTCACCCCCTCAGACGCTCACCCCCTCAGAAGCTCACCCCCTCAGAGGCTCACCCCCTCAGACGCTCACCCCCTTACCCCCTCAGACGCTCACCCCCTCACCCCCTCAGACGCTCACCCCCTCACCCCCTCAGACGCTCACCCCCTCAGACGCTCACGCCCTCACCCCCTCAGACGCTCACGCCCTCACCCCCTCAGACGCTCACCCCTCACCCTCTCAGACGCTCACCCCCACACGCGCTCACCCCCTCAGACGCTCACCCCCTCAGACGCTCACCCCCTCAGACGCTCACCCCCTCAGACGCTCACCCTCTCACCCTCTCACACGCTCACCCCCTCAGACGCTCACCCTCTCACCCCCACAGACGCTCACCCCCTCACCTCCTCACACGCTCACCCCCTCAGACGCTCAACCCCTCACCCCTCAGATGCTCAACTCCTCACCCCCTCAGACGCTCACCCCCTCAGACGCTCAATCCCTCACCCCCTCAGACGCTCACCCCCTCAGACGCTCAACCCCTCACCCCCTCAGACGCTCACCCCCTCAGACGCTCAACCCCTCAGACGCTCAACCCCTCAGACGCTCAACCCCTCTGATGCTCACCCCCTCAGACACTCGCTCCCTCACCCCCTCAGATGCTCACCCCCTCAGACGCTCACCCCCTCACCCAGTCAGACGCTCACCCCCTCAGACGCTCACCCTATCACCCCCTCAGACGCTCACCCCCTCAGACGCTCACCCCCTTACCACCTCAGACGCTCACCCCCTCAGACGCTCACCCCCTCCAACGCTCAACCCCTCACCCCCTGGAAGCTCACCCCCTCAGACGCTCACCCCCTCACACGCTCACCCCTTCAGACGCTCACCCCCTCACACGCTCACCCCTTCAGACGCTCACCCTCTCACCCCCTCAGACGCTCACCCCCTCAGACGCTCAACCCCTCACCCCCTCAGACGCTCAACCCCTCACCCCCTCAGACGCTCAACCCCTCACCCCCTCAGACGCTCAACCCCTCAGACGCTCAATCCCTCACCCCCTCAGACGCTCAACCCCTCACTCCCTCAGACGCTCACCCCCTCTGATGCTCATCCCCTCAGATGCTCACCCCCTCAGACGCTCGCTCCCTCACCCCCTCAGACGCTCACCCCCTCAGACGCTCACCCCCTCACCCCGTCAGACGCTCACCCCCTCAGACGCTCACCCCATCACCCCCTCAGACGCTCACCCCCTCAGACGCTCACCCACTTACCCCCTCAGACGCTCACCCCCTCAGACGCTCACCCCCTCACCCCCTCAGACGCTCAACCCCTCACCCCCTCAGATGCTTACCCCCTCAGACGCTCAACCCCTCAGACGCTCAACCCCTCAGACGCTCACCCCCTCACCCGCTCTCCCCCTCCGACGCTCACCCCTTCAGACGCTCTCCCCCTCTCCCCCTCAGACGCTCACCCCCTCAGACGCTCACCCCCTCACCCATTCAGACGCTCACCCCCTCAGATGCTCACCCCCTCAACCCCTCAGACGCTCAACCCCTCAAACGCTCAACCCCACACCCCTTCAGACGCTCACCCCCTCAGACGCTCAACCCCTCACCCCCTCAGACGCTCACCCCCTCAGACGCTCACCCCCTCAGACGCTCACTCCCTCAGATGCTCACCCCCTCAAACGCTCACCCCCTCACCCCCTCAGATGCTCACCCCCTCACCCTCTCAGACGCTCACCCTCTCAGACGCTCACCCTCTCAGACGCTCACCCCCTTAGACGCTCACCCCCTCAGACGCTCAACCCCTCAGACGCTCACCTCCTCAGGCGCTCACCCCCTCACCCGCTTACCCGCTCTTCCCCTCCGACGCTTTACCCCTTCAGACGCTCTTCCCCTCAGACGCTCACCCCCTCAGACGCTCACCCCCTCAGACGCTCACCCCCTCACCCGCTCAGACGCTCACCCCCCCACCCGCTCAGACGCTCACCCCCTCAGACGCTCACCCCATCACCCCCTCAGACGCTCACCCCCTCAGAGGCTCACCCCCTCAGACGCTCACCCCCTTACCACCTCAGAGCTCTCCCCCTCCGACGCTCACCCCTTCAGACGCTCTCCCCCTCTCCCCCTCAGACGCTCACCCCCTCAGACGCTCACCCCCTCAGACGCTCACCCCCTCACCCATTCAGACGCTCACCCCCTCAGATGCTCACCCCCTCAACCCCTCAGACGCTCAACCCCTCAGACGCTCAACCCCACACCCCTTCAGACGCTCACCCCCTCAGACGCTCAACTCCTCACCCCCTCAGACGCTCACCCCCTCAGACGCTCACTCCCTCAGACGCTCACCCCCTCACCCCCTCAGACGCTCACCCCCTCACCCCCTCAGGTGCTCACCCCCTCACCCTCTCAGACGCTCACCCTCTCAGACGCTCACCCCCTTAGACGCTCACCCCCTCAGACGCTCAACCCCTCAGACGCTCACTCCCTCAGATGCTCACCCCCTCAGACGCTCACCCCCTCACCCCCTCAGACGCTCACCCCCTCACCCCCTCAGATGCTCACCCCCTCACCCTCTCAGACGCTCACCCTCTCAGACGCTCACCCCCTTAGACGCTCACCCCCTCAGACGCTCAACCCCTCAGACGCTCACCTCCTCAGGCGCTCACCCCCTCACCCGCTTACCCGCTCTTCCCCTCCGACGCTCACCCCTTCAGACGCTCTACCCCTTCAGACGCTCTTCCCCTCAGACGCTCACCCCCTCAGACTCTCACCCCCTCACCCATTCAGACGCTCACCCCCTCAGATGCTCACCCCCTCAACCCCTCAGACGCTCAACCC
The DNA here is from genome assembly GCF_046119375.1 of Phyllobates terribilis. Taxonomy (NCBI): domain Eukaryota; kingdom Metazoa; phylum Chordata; class Amphibia; order Anura; family Dendrobatidae; genus Phyllobates; species Phyllobates terribilis. The sequence goes on from NW_027364848.1 coordinate 165,343, forward strand.
CTCAGACGCTCAACCCCACACCCCTTCAGACGCTCACCCCCTCAGACGCTCAACCCCTCACCCCCTCAGACGCTCACCCCCTCAGACGCTCAACCCCTCACCCCCTCAGACGCTTACCCCCTCAGACGCTCAACCCCTCAGACACTCAACCCCTCAGACGCTCACCCCCTCACCCGCTCTCCCCCTCAGACGCTCACCCCCTCAGACGCTCACTCCCTCAGATGCTCACCCCCTCAGACGCTCACCCCCTTACCCACTCAGACGCTCACCCCCTCAGATGCTCACCCCCTCACCCTCTCAGACGCTCACCCTCTCAGACGCTCACCCCCTTAGACGCTCACCCCCTCAGACGCTCAACCCCTCAGACGCTCACCTCCTCAGGCGCTCACCCCCTCACCCGCTTACCCGCTCTTCCCCTCCGACGCTCACCCCTTCAGACGCTCTTTCCCTCAGACGTTCACCCCCTCAGACGCTCACCCCCTCAGACGCTCACCCCCTCAGACGCTCACCCCCTCACCCCCTCAGACGCTCACCCCCTCAGACGCTCACCCCCTCACACGTTCAGACGCACACCCCCTCAGACGCTCACCCCCTCACCCCATCAAATGCTCACCCTCTCAGACGCTCACCCTATCAGACGTTCACCCCCTCACCCGCTCAGACGCTCACCCCCTCAGACGCTCACCCCCTCAGACGCTCACGCCCTCACCCTCTCAGACGCTCACCCCCTCAGACGCTCACCCCCTCAGACGCTCACCCCCTCACGCTCCTCAGACGCTCTCCCCCTCACCCCCTCAGACGCTCACCCCCTCAGACGCTCACCCCCTCAGACCCATACCCCCTCACCCTCTCAGACGCTCACGCCCTCACCCTCTCAGACGCTCACCTCCTCAGACGCTCACCCCCTCACCCCTTCAGACGCTCACCCCCTCACCCCCTCAGATGCTCTCCCCCTCACCCCCTCAGACGCTCACCCCCTCAGACGCTCTCCCCCTCACCCCCTCAGACGCTCACCCCCTCAGACGGTCACCCCCTCACCCCCTGACTCGCTCACCCCCTGAGATGCTCACCCCCTGAGACGCTCACCCCCTCAGACGGTCACCCCCTCACCCCCTGACACGCTCACCCCTGAGATGCTCACCCCCTCAGACGCTCACCCCCTCAGACGCTCAACCCCTAACAGGCTGGGGGCAGCACATAACAGGATGGGGGCAGCACATAACAGGATCGGGGAGCAGGATGGGTACAGCGCTTAAGATGGGGGAAGCATATAACAGAATGGGGGCTCCGAATGGGGACAGAATATAACATGATGGGGCAGCAGGATGTGGGAATAATATAAGATGGGGCAGCACATAACAGAAAGGGGGCACAGGATGGGGGAAGCACATAACAGAATGGGGGCAGCACATTACAAGTTGGGGGCGTAGGTTGGAGGAAACATATAACAAGATGGGGGAAGCAAATAAAAGGATGGGGGAGCAGGATGTGGAAAGCACATGACCGGATGGGGGCGCAGGATGGGGGAGCACATAACAGGATGGGGACAGCACATTACAAGTTGGGGGCATAGGAAGGGGGCAGCACATAACAGGATGGGGGTGCAGGAAGGGGGCAGCACATAGGACGGGGACGCAGGATGGGGGCAGCACATTACAGGATGGGTTGCGCAGGATGGGGGAGTACATAACAGGATGGGGGCAGCACATAGCAGTATGGGGGAAGCACATAAGATGGGAGCAGCACATAAGATGGGGCAGCACATAACAGGATGGGGGCACAGGATGGGGGAGCAGGATGTGGGAAGCACATAAGATGGGGCAGCAGTATGGGGGCAGAACATAACAGAATGGGGGCTCAGGATGGGGCTGCACATAACAGGATGGGGGTAGCATATAACAGTATGGGGGCGCAGGATGGGTGCAGCACATAACAGGATGGGGGAGCAGGATATGGGAAGCACAAAAGATGGGGGAGCAGGATGGGGGAAGCACATAACATGGGGGCAGCACAAAACAGAAAGGGGGCTGCACATAACAGGATGGGGGTGCAAGATGGTGACAGAACATAACAGGATGGGGGCGCAGGATGGGAAAGCATATAACAGCATGGAGGTGATGTATGGTGGCAGCGCATAACAGGATGGGGGCGCAGGATGGGGGCAGCACAAAAGAATGGGGGCGCAGCATGGGGTATCACATAACAGAATAGGGGTGCATGACAGGGGCAGCTTAAAACAAGATGGGACGCAGGTATTACATAACAGAATGGGGGCGCAGGATGGGGGCAGCACATAAGAGAATGGGGAGCAGCATGTGGGCAGCTCATAACAGGATGGGGAGGCACATTGGGCGCGCCTGATGAACCGTGCACATAACAGGAAGGGGAAGCACATAACAGGATGGCTTTTCTGTGCTGCCCCCATCCTGTTACTTGCTGCCACCATCCTGTAATTTTCTGCCCCCATCTTATGTGCAGCCCCCATCCTGGTATGTGCTCCCCCATCCTCGTATGTGCTTTCCCCATCCTGCGCCCCCATCCTGTTATGTGCTGCACACATCGTGCGCACATAACAGGATGGAGGCGCAGAATGGGGGAAGCATATAACAGGATAGGGGTGTAGGATTGGGGAAGCAAAAAACAGGATGGGGGAACACATAACAGGATGGGGGGCTATGGATAGGGGCAGCACATAACAGGATGGGGTAGCAGAATGGGGGCATCACATAACAGGATGGGGGAATACATAACAGGATGAAAGCGCAGGATGAAAAAAGC